>NC_142935.1:36863732-36883732 GCF_046866305.1 Octopus bimaculoides
TTGTGGTATGTAGTATTTTTGCTGCTATTTCTAGCGAGTAGATGTCCTATTATAGGCGTCTCTGCATTTCTAATGAATATATATATATATATATATATATATATATATATATACGTACGTACGTACACAGATATATATGCATATATATATACATGCATATATATATACATGTATATACACACTGAAACACACATACACATATATGTATATACATATACATACATTTATGCATAGATGCATACATATATACATACATACATACATATATATGTGTCAGTGTATATGTGCATGTTTTTGCTTGCACTTGTATACTTGTGTGTAAGTATGTATGCACGTATATAGATATATATGGGTGGGCACACAATACAAATCAAGTGTCCGGTCAGCAATAATGAAATGGAATTCAATATTACAATGGCAGTACATGTCCTCTCCAACATCGCTCTGTTTACTTAGTCATGGATCAATATGCATAAATGTTTGCACATCACTTGTCTGAACAAGGACAAAACAATAGGCAGGTCAGTTTATTTTTCTTTTCAGTTACATTGCTTATGATGTACACTGTGTCTATATGGCAAACCACTCTCCGTCGGCCGTTCACTTCCTTTATCTTTGCGTTTTGCTTTCTATGGTTGAGTGTCTGCATATAGAGTTTGTACAAGAGACTTTTATATTGCCGTTGTAGTTGATGTTACTCTTACTACTTTTGTTGTTTTCGTTGTTGCTCTTGTTTTTGTTTCAACATTATCATCATCGTCTTCGTCGTCGTTGTCACCATCTCCATCATGTTTGTTGTCGTAGTCGTTGTCGTCGAAGTTGTCGTCACCATAACCACCACCACCACCACCACCACCACCACCACCATCACCACCCGCACCACCCGCACCCGCACCCGCACCCGCACCACCACCACCATCATCATCATCATCATCATCATCATCATCATCATCACTCACTTTCTCCCTGTACTCCTCCTCCTCTTCCCTTTCTTTTGTATTGATATCTGAAGACAAGATAAAGCGCTGTAATTGTAGAGTGATAGAGAAAAAATAAATTCGACCATTTCTTCTAGTGAAATATGTAAAAAAGAGAAGAGAGAACAGTATATGATAGTGTTATGTACACACATACTTACACACATATACACACGCATACACACACACACACATATATTTATAATAAACATAATATATTTTTATGTGCTACTATTAGTTTCATGTGCTGAGAGCATGCCAAACAGTGTCCTAGCGCAATCATCGGGCACTGCCTAGATGGCATAACGAACTTGCTACGGGATGCGGGAGGGGGGAAAATGTTTTCATTTCAAAGATGCACCTTTATCCCTCGGGGTCAGACATGCCGTTTAACTTCCGCAGATCGCAGTTCCCGGTGAGGCCATGCATCGCCATGTCCATCAACAAGCCCCAAGGCCAAACAGTATCAGTGACAGGCATCCATTTGGGGGAGCCGTGCTTTTCACATGAGCAACCTTACGTGACCTGCTCCCGTGTGGGGAGTAGAAATGCTCTCTTTGTGTATGCTTCACAGGGCAGAACACGCAATGTTGTCTATAGTGAAGTTCTATAGACGTAGAAAGAACAAGTCATCATTGCAGCCTATGTGGTTATAAACAGGTGATCCAGAAGCATTGGCCGGAGATATTCTCAAACCATGGCAACATGACTCATGGACTCTTCCTCTTGTTTATTGAACAATATTGACTTCTCTGACAACAGTGCTCACTCGGCCGATATCAGTGCTTGGCCAAGTTGCTCATAGAGTTTGGCTAAAAAGGCCAGGTCCCCTTTTGTTGTTAAGACTGTCAGTAAGTTTTCTTAAGTTACTCCAATCCAGTCCCCAATGCAAACTTTCGAATCAACTTTCTCCAATGCAGATCTCTAATGCAACCTTATCCAATCCAAATCTTTGTGCCAACCTTCTTCACATCGCCAATGTAAACATTCGATGCATACTTATTCAGTGCAAACCATCGATGCAAAACTTCTCCAATGCATATTTTCGATGCAGCCTTGACCGATTGTGCCCCCTAGGAGGGGTTAGGACTAGATCGGGTTTAGTCGCTGCCTTCTAGAGGATTCCGAGACCCCTTTTGTTAGGTTAGCGTAGGATTAGGTGAAAACTGACTTTAAAGTATAAATATAAATTTTTTGAATCAGCAATGCTGTGTTCGTTTAAGTCCTATTTGGGGTGAAAAATCAATAAACTGATTCGTTATGGGGGCTTTCCATTCATTCAGTATGAAAAATCGATAAACCAATTCCTTATAGGATTTCCCACTAAAATTGGCTACACCCTATTTTCAACCATAGCGTTTACCAATTTTAATGTATTGTGTTCAAACTTGATGCCGGCGTTACTTAGGACTCATGGGATCTTTGAATGCTTTAAGTTCTCCGAAAAAAAAAAAAACAATCGATGAGTGTAAAAATCGATAAAATGATTCCTTATGAGATTTCCCAATCAAATTGTCTGCAACCCATTTTCAGCCAAACGTTTACCAATTTCAATGGATTTCGCTCAAATTTGACGTCGGTGTAACTTAGTTTGGTTTGAAACAAAGTGCTTGATTAGCTTAATAATCCTAACTTAATTCCGAGCAACGCCAGGCTAAACTGCTAGTCTTCAATAAAACTTAGCATTCTACGATCACTTTCCTAATCATGTTAGGTCCCTTTCCTTCTTAGTTTGTAGATGTTAAGCATCATTCATAATATCTACCCGTTCTCAAGCTCATTTTTTGTCATAAGTAGTTTTTTTTCTCTTGTGCCATTTACTTTTTATGAATATTAATATTTTTCATTATTGCATTTTTGACAGTCGCAGAGAATTCGTAGTAGTATATCTCTTAGTTCATCATGTTTTGAGTTCAAATTTTGCTGAGGTTCGCCTCGCAGTTCATGCTCTCAGAATCGAGAAAATAAATACCATTTGAACATTGGTGTCGATGTAATCTTATTCCCACTCCCCTCAGAATTGCTGGCCTTGTGCCATATTTAGAAAATCCTTAAAGTGGCTAGCTGGCAGAATCGTTAATAGGTCGTAACAATGCTGTGCAGTATTTCTGTCAGTTCTGAGTTCAAATCCCACCGAGGTCAAATTTACTTTTCGCTCGCTCCAGGACCGATGAAACATAGTACTATCTCAATCAAGTAGTTCGTTATCAGGATGTACGTCACTGAGCATCCTGGGAACAAACTTTGCACAAATTGTGCTTAAATGAAAAACAATTGCTTCGTGTTTTATATTTTCTTTAACACTCCGATAATTCTTCTGAACCGAAACAAAAGCGGCCGTTATTGTTCAACGTCTCGAAGTAAGAGTATCATGCTTCCATGGTTTGGAAAGTAAGGTGCTATTGATAAAAAAAAAAAATCATTATGCAAGAAGATATCACAAGGTATAACAATGCAGACCCATTTTTACTGTTTCAGTCTTGATTATGACTTTCAGTTTTATATTTCAAGGGAAGGAAATTGGAATTTAATTGACTTTATTACCAATTTTTATAGCAACTGGAAATACAAAAGGCGAAGTGGAAGCGGAGAAACGTAAACTCAGAGGAAAAAAATGAACTGCAAAATGTATTAAAGCATTTCTGTCAGCCCACGCCTAATCTCATTTTTACGCTCGTTCCTATGATAATAATTATTTTTTGGAAGCTAGACATAAGGTGACACCTTTAAGAAATGTGGGGATTTTACTTTATTGCTCTCCGATAAAACCTAGGATGCAGATAATAGCAAGAAAAAAAAAAGGCAAAAGGGAAAGTAAAGCAGAGTGACAGGGTTTTGACAAAAGCGAAATTCATTTATCACACCAAATGCATGTGGCACCTCGTTTGCTCTCACGAAGTTATGAGATAACAATTAAAGAGAAATGTAAGTATGTATGTATGTATGTACGCATAGATAGATAGATAGATAGATAGATAGATAGATAGAAAGATAGACAGACAGATAGATAGACATATATATAAGAAATAATGAGAAAGGATAGAAACGCGCTAAATGTTAATACATATATCTTTAGTTTAAGTAAAATAAGTTTTACTTTTAGACAAAATTAGTGAATGGTTTTTTTACCATGTATTCCTATATATGAAAGTAAAAAACAAAAATATATTTACACATAACAAATGTTTTAGTATAACAGTTTTACCGAAAATATATTAGTGTATGTTTTCACGAGATGAGTTAGATGAATGTAATTTCTATGGAAGCTTCTTTTCGTAATTGAATTACATGCATCTGAAGAAATCAACTAATTTTCTGCCGTGTAATTTCTGCTGCCCAATCCATAGGCTTGGATGTAGATAATACAAGAAGAAAAAAATAATAATGGTGCTTTGAAGCAAGCTAAATATGTGTGCTTTGCTAAAGACAATGGTCACCTCGACGCTGTAAAACACGAAGTTGTTTTACACAACAGTAACGATGAGAAAAGAGATAATGGAAGAAATACAAATTATAGCAGACGAACAGGTAACACATGTTTAAAATTAGCTTCCCATAATGCAACTGCTTCCAATTAACATAAAATTGAAGCAGAGTACAAACGCGTTGTTTATACAAATTTGTTCTTTCAAGATACAATCAACAAATCCATACACTGGTAATTTACAATCACGGGCAATAAAAAAAGAAGACAAATACAACTTTTGTTTGGTTGAAGAAGAAAAAAGAAGACAACAAAGTTAAAAAAGCAAGAAACTTTAAAAAGAAAAAAAGAACCCCAGCAATAATAATGACTGGTATTTGCTGAAGTCATCAAGATTGACAAAGTGATAATTGTGTTAGAGCTAAATACCAGAATTTGAGGAGACTAATGGTGATGTGCTTTGGTAAAAATCAGTTTAATAAAGAGAACAAAAGTCTTCGGAGAGGCTATAGAATTGTCTTCTGCTCACGCAGCAAGGTAACACACATTACGTTTAATTTAATTTCATTCTATTTTTTCAGTTTTTTTTTCTTGTATTATTTACAAGATTGTATAAATCAACTTTGATTAACCGGTTGCAAATATTGCAAATGAAGACCTACCCACCTGCAAAACACACACGAATATTTGGGCGTCGTCGCCGACAAACAACGTAGATTGTAACAGATCATGAGATCAAAATATCTCACAGACAACAACAGGAACAACAACAAAACCGTACACAAGACAACAGCAGCAAAAATAACAGCAACACTATCCATTCAAAAGTAAGAAAAAAAGCCCAATGTCAGCCCTGTCTCCATGTCAAACTTTTCTATAGCAAGCATTTTGAAGTTCTGTTTAAGTTTATAGAGTTTATATATACTGCAAATCGATTTTAGAGAAACAGAATTTAAAGAGAGAACACACGATGGATAACATAAGAATAATGAGTTCGAATCTCACAGGAATATATAGTAGCTGGTCTGGTGATTGCACCATCTTCACAGATGATTGTCGTCTTTTTGTGTTTCTTCGTTGTCATTAATATTCCTGACGTTCCATCTATGATCTTTCAGATGACTGTTCACTGTCGTTGAAAATCTGCATAGTTTGAAGCATTAGTCACTGACAAAATTTACTATGCGCCCCCAAACGGTTAGATTTACTAACCGCGTCACACTCGTTATAGCACAGGACTTTCAGTAGTGATAGATGCTTGTACAACACTATTATCACTCACTAAATTTCCGTGATTAGTACGTAGTGAGAGTCCGATGTGAGTGACCAGTAAGCATGGAAAACTGCGGACCTTACACCAATGTCTTACTCCTACAAGGCTACTGTAACAACAACTGGGAGTGCTTTAGTTTCAGTGATTTCACTGCACACCCTAATACTAGCTAATAAGCGCTCAGATGCATGGATGCAGAGATACACATGATGGATGTAGAGGGCCTCATTAAAATTTCATTCTAATTTTCAATGGCTGAGGATTAGCATCAAGCTTTGAAACAAAGTATTAAAGGAATTTAAATCGCAGTGTTTTGATCCATACAAGTAACTCCAAATGAATAGTTTGAGTGCCCTTCTTTCATTTGCCCACTCACTCGTATATATATATATATATATATATATATATATATATATATATATATATATGTATATATATGTATGTAAGTATGTATATATATATATATATATAAATATATATATATATATATATATATATATATGTATGTATGTATGTATATGTATATGTACATGTGAAATTGTTAATTCCAACACATACACACATACACACATACACACACATATATACTGGTATATTTCGGGATGGTCATTTTTTTCCTTGCCAAATAAACACACACATTATATATTTGTGCTTCACTCGTTTAGTAGTGTTCATATTTTAATAAGAACAATAATAAATGAGTGAAGAGCGAATATATATTGCGTGTGTTCATTCGGCAAGGAAAAAAAAATGACCACCCCGAAATATAACTATATCTGTTTCAATACACGATGTCACATCAAGAATCTTGCAGAACAAATTAATGAACAAATATATGTATATACATATGTGTGTGTGTTAACTAGACGTATACCGAATCTACATATATTTTATCATTGTGCGCATCAAATGAATACTATTTGGTTTAGACCAGTTCATATGTGGTTTTCGAAGTTCGCGTACGTCTAGTTTTAATTCTGAGCCGAGTATTTACAATAGTTCTTATCACCTCACCAGAGAGTATTAGCACGATTAAATATAAATTTGTTCGTTTTTTGTACATTCTCTCTCGGCCACATTTATATTCAACCCAACACGACTGATTCTTATCCATATCATGAATTTACAAATTATAATGTTGCCAACAGATGATACAAAAGTTGAAGATAACCAATAGGTTAACTATGGACATGTCTTCTGTTTATGGTGTATTTGAATTTCATTCTGTGCGGTTGATTTCTTTAACATTTCCATATGTTCGAAAACCATTTAACTTTTGCTTCCTCGCTGAGCACTTTAAATGAAAAATGACTTTCTTTAGGATATGCATTATGGACTCCATGTGTGATATATACATACATACATACATACATACGTACGTACGTACATGTATACATTCATGTATGCATGCATACATACATACTCGTACATACATAGATGCATACGTACATGTACACAGACACAAAATATATAATTATTGTTATTTTAAACTGTTTGAAATGTATATGAATATATTTGTAGGGGTACATATAAATACACACGGCGGCGAGCTAGCAGAAACGTTAGCACGCCGGGCGAAATGCTTAGCGGTATTTCGTCTGCCGCTACGTTCTGAGTTCAAATTCCGCCGAGGTCGACTTTGCCTTTCATCCTTTCGGGGTCGATTAAATAAGTACCAGTTACTCACTGGGGTCGATGTAATCGTCTTAATCCGTTTGTCTGTCCTTGTTTGTACCCTCTGTGTGTAGCCCCTTGTGGGTAGTAAAGAAATAACATATAAATACACGCATGCACACACACGGACACAAACATAATAAACACGAATAAGAGGGGTTCAAACGTCGCATCTGCTGTAAACCGTATACCTGCGCTAACCACCACACAAAAGCGATGCCGCAAATCTTGAACACGTAAATGAGCATTTAAGTTGAGGCATAAACAGATACACACACACACACACACACACACACGAAAAATCAAATAGAAATGGCTCCTCTGATAATTTTTCCACTTTAATGACATGATGTTTGTAAACTATTAGGTGTTTACAAGTGTTTGTGTTTGTGTGTGTGTGTGTGTGTGTGTGTATGATCAGTCAAGTTTCCATATTATCTTTACAGTTTCGGCCCGTGACGCTTGAATATATATATATATATATATATATATATATATATATATATATATATATATATATATAAATCATTGTAGTAATAAACATAAACATATATGAATGATACCACCCATTAACGAGGCTAATTTAACCTCTAACTGAATGTATGTATATATATATATATATATATATATATATATATATATATATATATATATATATATATACATACATACAAACATACACATCCCCTATACATATATTATCGTGATTTAATACATTTTATACACGTATAGAATAGTTTGCCTCTATTTATCTTCCCTGTATTTCTTTAGTAGTTTGTTTCTCTCTTTCTTGTTTTCCCCTTTTCTGTATTTCTTTTCCTTTCTTTTCCTTTCTTTCCCATTCGTTTGTTTATTTAGCTGACTAAGACCTGAAGCAAATCAGTAGCGGCTAATCCCCTTACACGATAGGGAAACATTTGTTCTTAATTTCAAGAATTGTGATGTGAACTGCTAAATCTGATGGGTTTACGAAATTACACGTTTCGTTCGAGACCTTGTCACTTATTCCTTCCCGCCTAACTCTTCGTTGATTAGCTCAATCCAGTCTAATATTCAACCCCCTTTGCTTGCATGTGATATCGTTAAATGAGAGATAACAGCTAAGATTGAATGCTTGATTAAATTCCAGGCAGTATTTAGTTATGTATCTTTACGTTCGCAGTTCAGATTTTGATATAAACACCTTTTACTTGTTTTGGTATCTTCCAGTAAGTTGAAACGATTAAATAAGAACTATGACTTGTGCGTAAGTATTATACCAGGTTTTTAGATTTAGGCTTATGACCAGGAATTTTAAGACGAGGGAATCAATCGATACCAATTCTCCTAATGCTCAATTGGTGCTTTATTTTATCGAGCCGAAAAGGATCAATGCCAAAAACCGACCCAGGGCCGATTTGAAGTTGGGACGTAAAAAAAACAAACAGATGCTGTTAATAGTTCTTTTCGATACCTTAATGATTTTGCCAGCTCGCTGTCGTTAATGATTCCTGATTTAGGCACAAACCAAGTATTATTATGAGGAGGGGTTTAATCCATATTACACCGTGTAACAAGGTTTTTATTTTCATTTTTTGTGCTTGGTCAGTAAGTATTATTTTCTATTTACCTCTCTCTAGAAATCAAAGAAAATGACTGTTAATCCTTTCAAACTTTGCTTTTGTGACCTGAGCATCAACGTTTTGAAACCGACCTGATGATACAGATTAAAGTTAGAGCATAAGAAACTGAAGAGATAGAGGAACAGTGAGTGAATATAATGGATAAAGACAGATATTTGGAAACAAGGAAGTGGAATGTATTTGGAAACACGAAGTGAGGAGCAAAATAGAGAGGTATCTATCTATCTATCTATCTATCTATCTATCTATCTATCTATCTATCTATCTATCTATCTATCTATCTATCTATCTAACTCTCCTTCTGTCTATCTATGTATCTGAGCCCTCCTCAGAATGAATTTCTCTCTCTTCTCTCTCTCTCTTTCTCTCCGAGGTATGTATGCACACGTACACATTTTTTCTCACTCTGTGCATGAGCATGTGTTTTTGTGTGTGAGTGTATGTGTGTGCATATGTGCATGTATTATGTAATCATACATGTCTGTATATTTTGGTGCGTGCGTGCATTCCATTGCATGCCTACGGTTTCTGTTTCACGCATGTGTGCTTATGTGTATTTAAAGTCATGCCCTAAAACTAAGCCGAGGAAAAATATTTACCTTCCACGTAACTGGCCTAGCGTTTCTTCATAGCCAAACACGTTTCACAGTGAATCTTCGTGTGTACCCATGGCGTATTGTAAAAAACATATAAATAAATAAAGGAAATAAGAAGATAAATAACCAACAGCAATTAAAAACGCAATTATATTGGTTGACTGGCATCACTCTTAGATTTCTGTTTGAGCAGCTTAGCTATGAGAGAAATGACTTTCTCATAAATTTAAAATCCTCGCACGTAACTGTTAAATTGTTTTTCTTTTACTTCTTATAAGAGTTGAAGGTTACTTCGATCTAGAAATTGTGGTCATTCAATGTTTTTTTCTATTCCATGTTGTTTCTACGTGCATAAAATGTCATTGGCCTTTCTAATGAGGAGGGCTACTCAGTTAAGCTATGTTATGTTAAAAATGCTGAACAAATAGGCCCAGGTATGTCTACGTGGTTAAGAAGTTCGCTTTGTAACCGTCAGATGGCGGGTTGAGTTCACGGAGTGCAATATTAGGCAGATATCGTCGGGTCGATTAGTGCCATGTGAGTCAATTTCGTAGAGATAAACTGCAGAATTCCGATTGTATATATATATATATATATATATATATATATATATATATACATACTTTTATTTGTTTCAGTCATTTCCCTGCGGCCAGGCTGGAGCACCGCCTTTAGTCGAGCAAATCGACTCCATGACTTATGCTTTGTATGCCCAGTACTTATCATATCGGTGTATTTTGCCGAACCGCTAAGTTACATTACAGGAACGTAAACACACCAGTATCGGTTGTCAAGCGACGTTGGTGGGAGGGGGTGCAAACAAAGACATATATATATATATATATATATATATATATATATATATATATATATATATATATATATATATATATATCTACATACACACACATATATATATATATATGTATGTATAGTGATTATGTACATATAATTATGTGTGGAGGGCAAATTCTGTTCTATGCTGTCCAAAAGAGCAATTCAGTCACCTAAGTAATCCCTCTTTTCTCTTTTTCTGTCTCTATTTGTTCATATAGACAGACAGACTGATAGACAGATAGACAGACAGACAGACAGACAGTCAGATAGATAGATAGATAGATAGATAGATAGATAGATAGATAGATAGATAGATAGATAGATTGATAGATTTGGTAATATGCCCATTATATCACCCATCCGATACCTCAAGTTACGACGGTAAATTTGAGTAAAGCCTTACAACGTTAAATGAAATACTAACAAAACTAGTTCAATGCGTTAATGTGATTCTGTTGAATGACTTCAGCTTTCCCAAGATCGGATGGCCAGAAGGCAACATAATCTTAGGAATGACACGCAAAGAGCGCAACCAAGCAGAATGTGTACTTCATCTCATGCTGCAAACCATATCTTCCCAACCAGAAACGATAACATATTAGACATCTGCTTCATCAATAAATTATAACGTATCTACTTCGTGAAAATATCACCGACAATATTCATTAGTCTTCAACATAATAAAACTGACGATGCATGGTCTCAAATTAATGATTTAAACTATATAGATGGTACCCAAAACCCTATCAGTCTGAACTCCCAAAAGTCTGACTGGATGTCAACTGAAAAACAGATACTGCAAGAAATTGGATTAAAAGTCTCTTTATGCAAGACATTGTTATGAAGCTTAAATAATTCATATCAATAATGGAAGCCACATGGGTTAAATTCATCCCCAAGAAGAGAGTGTCTACATACAAAAACATCGTTCCTTGAGACAGGTGAATCCTTATGAGCCGGAGAATAAAAGGTATCTACTCGCTTAAATAAACAGCTTAATGTCAGCGATAAATCCCTCCTCAAAGAGGCATTTTAGAGGTCGAAAATAATCTGACTCTCCTGTGAACATGAAAAGATAGAAAGAGAGGCCAGAGTAGGGGAAGACATAAACAGGAATCTTAAAAACTTCTCCAATCGATTAGAGCAGCATGGGAAAGACGCAAACATCGATTAGATCAACATAAAAGAGGAAGATGTTATACAGTCATTGATGAGATGAACTCGAAGACGGTAACAAACCTAAAAGGATTTCCGGCTGATATTTTACAGACATGCAACAAAGCTCTAACAAAACCATTGCAAATACTTTTTCAGAGTTCCCTTGCATGTAGTAAACTTTCGAAATTGTTATAAGAATGGAAGGTGTAATATGCCCTGTTTATAAAGAAAGAATCAAAGTGGATGCTGAAAATTACAGGCCTGTCTCTCTGATTTCATATTTTAGCAAGGATATGGAACGCATTGTCAGAGAGAGGCTGGCCGAGTTCCTAGAAGAAAATAACTTGTTCACAAACACACAACATGGAAAACTACCTCACACAACAACTACAGACCGGGTACTGAAACAGCAATTCAACCACTCAAATGTGAGTATGATATTTCTCGACTTTACCAAGGTATTTGACAAAATTGAACATGGGATGATGTCACATGATGCGTGACCTTGGTATCACTGGAAAATTTGGAGAATGGTTGCATGACTTTCTAAAAGACAGAAGCCAGACAATTTTAGCCGATGGTACTCCCTTTGATGAGACATCCCTGAAGGAACTCTCTCTTTCTCTCTTTCCCTATATATATATATATATATATATATATATATATATATATATATATATATATATATATATATATATATATATATATATAGTAGTTGTATGCTAAATGTTACAGTCTCATGAAGGGAATAATACTACTGCTATTTAGCCCTCGGAAGCAGCACCACTCTCTGTCGGCTTTGACACATTTCATGTGTCGTTATGTTTACAAGGGGGAGACAAGCACACCCACTTAGCTATGCCTGCATCCAGAGACATGTTGTTGAGTCTTTGCTTGTCATCAGCCTGGAGTAGCAATGGCTTGCTAGTTAGAATGCTGTCATGCTCTCGTAAACGTATAATAATTCTAGTGAAACACATTCACTGATTTCAAAAATAGAAATAATACATTTCTAAATCTCTCAGAGAGATTTATTGAGTAGTGATGCGATAAAGTAGTTGTATGCTGTCAACTTAATGTGACAGTCCCATGAAGGGAATAATACTACTGCTATTTAGCTCTGGGAAGCAGCACCGCTTCCTGTCGGCTTTGACACATTTTCTGTGTGTTTATGTTTACAAGGAGACAAGCACCCCACTTAGCTAAGCTTGCATCCAGAGACATATTTCTGAGTCTTTGCTCGTCGTATATATACATATATATATATATATATATATATATATATATATATATATATATATATATATATATATATATATATATATATATATATATATATATATATATATATATATATATATATATATTTAGATAAGTTAAAACGAGTGAACTATCCGATTTCCAATGAGGTAAACATTTTAGAGTGCTGAAGTTTTGAAACCAGAAGTGGATCAACTTCGAATCAAATAAAAATCACATATAACTAGGTCTTACCTAGTTGAACAAGGGCATTATTAGGTCCTTATGCCCATCCCTTGTACACTCACTCACACATACATGTGTGTGTGCGTATGTCTACCTATGCATATATGTGCTTGCTCATCATCTTTACGGTTCGTGCTTTGCGTACATCTGTAGTTAAAGATCTGCTCCTTCCAGACTATGCCGGTAAAAATATTTATCTTCATATGCTTTAGAACGAATCTTTGTGTGTATCTGTTGCGGTACACACGATGATACACTATGAAAACATTTCGAGAATTGAAAATGATTAAAGATTACTGGAAAAAGACCTGTTAACCTGCAAAATTTCTTGTCCACCCTTAATATAATCCCTCCTTCTAAGGCGGCGTACTGGCAGAATCGCTATAACGCCGGGCAAAAATACTTAGCGGCATTTCGCCCGTCTTCACGTTCTGAGTTTAAATTCCGCTGAGATAGATTTACCTGTTTTGTCCTTTCGGATTTGTTAAAATAAGTACCAGATGCCTACTGAAGTCGATGTAATCAACTTACCCGCTTTACCGAAATTTCTAACGTGGTGAAAAATTTTAAACCGATATCATCCCTCCTTCTTCTATCGAAGGGGAGGGAACCTTTAGTATCAAAACTGCAATATAATTTGGGATACAACACTATCAATAATATATGATTTTTAACCATTTTGATTGAAATATTTTTTAGTATTTGAGTAAATTTTATTACCGTTTTCTATTTCGTAAATTGTTAAAGATTTCCACGCAAGTACACATTTTTATTTTATATTCTAATGGAATTATTATTTTCTAATGGAATATTCATAACTATTGCCTTCTAAGTATACACGTTTGTGAATGACTTTAAAAAAATATAGTTAAAAGAAAATGAAATATTAATATTGGCGTCTATTCTCGAAAAATTCCTGGGAATACGAGAATAATTTTTCATACTCCCTATCTGCCGAGAATGATCAGTTCCAGGATTCGGAGAACTAAGAAACCACAACTGCAACATCGGTGACTATGATTGATTCAGCTTCAAGAGGCTTTCCCACCTCCCTGTCTTTCTGACACTCTTCTCTCTCTCTCTTTCTTTCTGTCTGTGTCTCTGTCTCTTTCAGTCTGTCTGTCTCTCTCTATTTGTATCTCTCTCCCTCTTACTCTCTCTCTCTTCCATCATACATACCCACACACACACATACATTGTTCACACAAAGTAGCTGAGCTGTCTCTTGGAGTATAGCTGTACAAATGTTTCTCTTGTAAACAAGTCCGGGCTTGTCATCTCTTCATCTCTAATACTACAGGTGATTCATCATCCAGTAACTGTCATCTCTCCATCGCTTACCTTTTGTATTTGTCTTTATTAATGTAGTTTTATATTCATTTGTTCTTAACTGTGTACTTTTTATTAGTCTGTTATCCTTTTCAGTATTCATTTAATAGCACTGAACTGTCAGTGAATCCTTTGTAAACTATACACGCCTATTGAGTAAGCTTCCCTTGTTGAGATAACAGCGTAGTAGAATATATGGTTACTCACTCTGCTAGAAATAGAAATTGAAAATTTCCCCACATTATAACTTAACATCATAAGGGAAAGAACTGTAAACCTAAACTAAACTAGGGTTGAGAAATGATGTGATGGTAACGACTGAAGAAACATCTTTTTCCTTGGTCTATTAGTCCTGACTTAAACAACAACACGGAGAAGCTCCCGATAGAGGTTGTTCGATTTGCTGGAAATAGCAAGTAAATCTCCTCAAAAGAAACCCTGTTTCTTTCAAAAGAATAAAAGTAGGCATGGGTAACAAAAATATGAGAGGGTCATAACTGGAATCCCTTTGATCCTAAACCTGTTCAAAAAAGTAAAATATAGAGCTAACTAAACAAGGATAACAACAACAACAACATAAGTAGCAATTCTTAGTATGTCTCTCATAACTCAAAAATCGTCAGACATATTGAAACATTCGTTATTCTCTATACAAGTCTTATGTAGCGGTGGGTGCTTTTGTGGTGGTGTTCTTAATTTGGGAGGCACTATAGCACTCAACAGGCATCTATGTCATAAAAATGCCAAATTCCGGGTTCAATATCATGGATGAAAGATATGTAAATATCTGGATGTAACTGGATCGAAACCAGAAATCTTCATTTCGAAATTACCACAAAAGCGTTTCTCTGAAATGCACCATTGATGTATGTAATGTGTAGGTGGCCTTTTGGTTATTTAGTTACATCCCTTACTTATATTTAAACTTCTTTGTCTGACATTTACAGTTATTCTCCAGATATTTGCCTTTAAAAAAATAAATGAAAAAAAAACCTATTCATTTGGGATTTTAACAACAGCTATAATTCTCCATTCAGTAATTCCTTCTAAGAATGAAGCTTTCTATCTTTTCTTCCAACACACACACCAGAAGTAAAGATATGCCTCACTGGTTAAATAAACAGTCATGCGAAATATAGAGTAATATTTAAAAGGAAATTTATATAAAATTCACATTTTCTTTAAGTGCTAATCTCTGGACGAGAAAATCAGTTGTTATTCTTAATATTTCTTCAAAGAGAAAATACTCCCTGAAATAAACTTTCATACATGTGAGTATGTATGTATGTATATATATATATATATATATATATATATATATATATATATATATATATATATATATATATATATATATATATATATATATATATATATATATTTATATATATACGTATATATATATTCATATATTATATATATATATATATATATATATATATATATATGTGTGTGTGTGTGTGTGTGGGTGTGTAATGTACCGTTTTGTTATTAGTAGGTGCAACAAAAGAAGTCCTACAACCAGCGAGATATAAATAGTAAGTTGCAGGATATTACATAGCACGCTAAACTATAGGAAACTTATAGCATCATAGTTATAAATACTGTGTCTATGTATGTGCAGATTTGTATACTTTATGTATGTATTTTCATGTATATAGTTTCATATCTAGACATGCTTATATATATTTAAATGATAAACTCCTTGAAAGTTTTACAGCTAAAGTGATTAGATTTGTAGTCCTACGAATTAGCTTTCTCCTTTCTGGTTTTGAGAAGACTAACTTCTCAAGATTGGTACTTAGGCGGTGTGTTACATATACCAGGGCCCCAATAGTTACAGATATAAACCTGAACTTGCAATCTGGATAGAGCAGCTGCAGATTTCTTAATAGTTCAGCATAGGTATTCTCTTTTTCACTGATCTTCAGGTTTTTGTTAACATCCGCTAGGCGGCTGATTTCCATGTATATATATATGTATGTATGTATGTATGTATGTATGTATGTATGTATGTATGTATGTATGTGTGTGTGTATGTATGTATGTATGTATATGCATACACATACACACACACACATACATATATATTTTAATATTATCATTTAATAATAATATTTGATATTTTACGATATTTTACATATTATATTCATTGAAGAAATATGTCTTCAAAATATAACATTAAACCGGGGTATCTTGGATAAAATATACGTATAGGAGGTTTAAACATCCTTATGGTGACTAAATGTAAATATATATATATATATATATGTATATATATATATGGGAACAGGCACAAGCGTAGCTGTGTGGTAAGAAACTTGCTTCCCAACTACATGGTTCCAGGTTCAGTCCTACTACGTGGCACCTTGGGTAAGTGTCTTCTACTATAGCTTCAGATCGACCAAATCCGTGAGTGGATTTGGTACACGGAAACTGAAAGAAGTCCGTCGTATATATATATATATATATATATATATATATATATGTGTGTGTGTGTGTGTGTGTGTGTGTGTGTGTGTGTGTGTGTGTGTGTGTGTGTGTGTGTGTGTGTGATGTTGGTGTATTTACATCCCGTAATCTATAGCTTCAGCAATATAGACCGATAGGATAAGTAACTGGCTTAAAAAAATTCAGGAATGGAGTTGATTCTTTCTACTAAAATTCTCCAAGGTGGTGTTTCAGCATAGCGGCAATCTAATAACTGAAATATGTAAAAGATAAAAGATAAACATATAACCAGTAGTGACTCTGACGAAAGTAGAACTAACTTTTTAACTCTATCAATTTTTCTCAACCGATCTATCCGCAATTTGATTAAGCCTGATGACGAACCTATAATGACTACTGGAAACAATTGTAAGTCAAATTTACTACACTGAAGAGAAATATGTAAAGACAACTATTTATGCCTTGTGTTGCATTCACCTTATGTAAAAACCAATTTAACTGGAACACAATCACTGATTTACACTATAGATTGGTGATTAAGTGAAATTCTGGACCCTGCCAAGGAATGCACAGAGTTCTTTATTAATCTAAACAATATTGTTAGCCTAGTATACAAAAATTATATATATATATATATACTTACATACATACATGTACATATATATATATATATATATATATATATATATATATATATATATATATATATATATATATATATATATATATATATATATATATATATACATAGACGGTTTAGATATAGATTCAAGGTTGAATATGGTACTTATGCGTATGCACCCAAATATCGTATCCCAAAATGATAGCTGATCAAAATCAAAAAATAAGCAACACGGATTTCATAGGTGATTGCAGTACGCACGTTTCATGCTACTCCAGTTTATTTAAGTAATGCGAGCATTACATTAAATGCAATATGAAGAGCAATCTTCAGCTGTATGAAAATGCGGAAAATTACTGTAGAAAAGACATATTATAAATGTGGCAACATTTAAAATGCAAGTGGGAGAGAGAATACATAAAAATCCAAATGTGAGGAAGAATACATAAGTCCATCTTGACATAGCCGAGTCTATCAGGCTAGTAATTGATTCTAGACAAAAATTTTAACTGTCTCAGATTTTATTGTTTCTTATCTAGTGGTGATAGCATAAGGGGCAATTACTTCTAAAGGGAGGGAAGGTGTAAGCAGTATGCATGGATTAGAATCTAAGGTTTCACTGGTCATAGTAGTATCAGGTCATTTTACTACTATCAAAATGTTGAGGAATTAATGTTGAGGAATTACTTAAATAAATTGGAATAGCATGAAACGTGCGTACTGCAATCACCTTTGAAATCCGTGTTGCTTATTTTTTTATATATATATACTCACACACATATACATATATATATATATATATATGTGTGTGTATATATAAATATACATATATACACATATATATACATATATATATACATACATATATGTATTCATACATATATACACATATATACATACATTCATACATATATATATATATATGTATATATATATGTTTATTTTTGTTTTTTTGTTGTAGTTTCAGCTCAGAGCTGCCGCCATGCTGATGTACCGACGTTTTGCTACACTGTTATTACTGAGATCCTCCTCCAATATGTGGTACATGGGGAAGAATGGAGTTTGATGTAGCAACCCTCATTTGCACCTCTGTCTTTCACAGGAGAGTCCCAGATGAACTTACCTCACGGCAAGAGGTGCAAATGAGGGTAGCTACATCAAACTCCATTCTTCACCAAGTACCACATATTGGAGGAGGATCTCAGTAATAAGAGTTTAGCAAAACGGCGCTACATCAGCATGGCGGCAGCTCTGAGGTGAAACTACAGTAAATAAAGAAAAACATATATATATATATATATATATATATATATATATATACATATATATATATATATATATATATATATATATATATATATATACATATATATATGTATGAATGTATGTATATATATGCATGAATACATATATGTATATATATATATGTATATGCATATATATATATATATATATATATATATATATATATATATATATATATATATATATATATACATATATATATATATATATATATATGTGTGTGTGTGTGTGTGTGCGTATGTATATATACATATATATAAATATACATATTGCCTTCAAAGACAGGTGCTCCCATAAATTCTAAAATAAAATTTAGGATTTATCGAGGGTCAAAGTTGGGAACAAAAAAAACGGTGGAAATATACATGGAAACCGAAAGGAAACAATCATGGAAGTTCGTTAGACCAGAACAAGAGGAAATAGTGAACGCTGGGAGAAATATTTTTTTGAAAAGAGAATAGAATAAAATAGAAGGGAGAGAGAGAGAGAGACGTTCGCTCGTTCAAAAGTCTGTGCAGGAAAAGATAGACGGACGATGGTCACGTATGAGCAACAAGAGAGAGGCAGATAGAAAGCGGTGAAAGAGGAAGAGGGAGAAAAAGGGAATTAGAGAAGGTTGGAAGAAGAAAACAGTATAGAGTATAGAGTATAGTGTATATGCATGTATATATATATATATATATATATATATATATATATATATATATATATATATATATATATATGTATGTATATGTGTATACGCGAAAATGTCGAACGATGAAAATTAGTGCTCAGTGAAGCACTGGCGGATATAATTTCTTTATTTGTGAATTAAGTTTACCGATAGATTCATGTTAAGAAAAGTAGGAAAATATTCTAGTGTCTTAATTTTTCAAGCGGATCACATAGAGATATGTCTTCGCGTCTATTTTCAAATATATATACATACATACATATATATATATTAGAAATGCAGAGACGCCTATAATAGGACATCTACTCGCTAGAAATAGCAGCAAAAATACTACATACTACAAAAGTTAGGGATAATTTCGAAAGGAAAATGAAAAATAAAAACTTTTACCAATCTATATTCTGTACCATGGTTTCAAGTCAATTTTAGTAAAATAAAGATTAGACATAAAAACACGAACCATGCTGCGTACTGATTCGTGCTTCATATGTTGTCTGGTCAATTCTGCTGACGATAGTCTGACCTTGTAAGATATAATCTTTATCTTACTAAAATTGACTTGAAACCATGG
>NC_142935.1:36888732-36916232 GCF_046866305.1 Octopus bimaculoides
ACTGGCAAACTTCAATAGAATCTTTAGAACGTTATAGTGAATGCTTAGGAAGCACTTATCTACAACGATTTTTCGTTTTGAGTTCAAATCGTGATGAGGTAGACTTTGCATTTCATTTTTTCTGCGTTCGATAAAATAATTTATCAATCAATTACTGGAATCGATAGATCGAACTATTTCCAACATGAAAAGTAGGCACAAACAAAATAACTTCCAGTAATTAATCCATTCCCGTTTCCCTGCAGTGGTCTTAATTGCCGGATAATTGTTGATGGATAAACATTGTGAAAATACTATCCCAACCAAAACTAACAGCCCCATACCGTAAAACTGCTATCGATGCTATCCATACCACCCATACCACAGTTTCACATATCACAACCACAACATAAACCACAACTTCAACATACGTTATCACCACTGTTTCGAACTATATCACCTGTACAACAACTTTATCCTACAATACAACTTCATCTTATAGTGGGTTTAGGGGAATTTTCAGGATGCAGCTTTTCAGATACACTTGTCCTAGATCGACAATATGAGGGTTTTTAATTGTTGGTGAGCAATTATCTGCAAGGAGAGGGCAGTGAACTTAAACTTGAGATAATGGATTTGTTCCAATATTTGAAATCAATTAGATCATGGTCTTTTTCAGTTAATATTGCAATCACGATTTCTGATTCTGGCGCAAGGCCATTTATTTTGAGGGAAAGGGTTAATCGATGCCATCGAACCCAGCTCTTGACTAGTACTTTATTTTATCCATAACATCCAGGGGAAATGTAAAATTGACTTTGATGAGATCTGAACTCAGAATGTAAAGAGCCGGAGCAAATAAAGTAAGGCAGTTTTGCCCGACGATTTAACGACCCTGGCTTGCTCGCCGCTCTGAATGAGAAATTACATTAATGTCCCTCATCCTAGCCCATAGGGCAGGTATGGGCTTTCAGTTAACTAGGTTGTTTCGCAAATACGTTGTTCCGAAGCCAATACCACTTTGCTGCCTGCTTCACCCATATGTTGTGGCTTTGGACCCGACTAAGTCTAGGTGCATAAGTTTGTTTCACTACACGTATTGCCGTTGTGGACTCGACTATAAGTGACTGAGTCATCCCAGGTTTGCTTGTAGTGTTCCTTCATTTACGGTCTTGAAGACTTGGTGCACGAACGTGGCAGACCAGTCTACTGAGGTCATAATTAATATTGGTTTCAAATTTTAGCTCCATTCAGGGTAACAGGGCTAAGTCGATTTCATTGACCCCAGTACTCAGCTGATACTTATTCTATTGACCCTGAAAGGATGAAAGGCAAAGTCAACCTCGGCAGGATTTGAACTTAGAATGTAAAGACGAGCTAAATGCAGCTAAACATTTTGCCCAGCATACTAACGATTCTGTCAGCTCACCACCTTATAGGCTATAATTAATATTGATTTCAATTATTGACACGTGGCCAGCAATTTTGGAGGTGGGGAGAAGTCAATTAAATCAACCCCAGTGTTCAACTGGTACTCTTTTTATCGTCTCCGAAAAGTTGAAAGTCAAAGTCAACCCCGGTGGAGTTTGATTTCAGAACGCAAAAAAGGACTAACTGCCGCTAAGCATATCGACCGGCATGCTAACGAATCCGACAGCTCGCCGCCTAGCGGCCATTATTAATGTAGCCAGCTCAAGCCAAAAGCCTGCAGCGTTATCTCATTGACTGTTGTTGTAAAAAAGGCATGTAAAAAGGCAACGAAAACCTCACAAGAAATTAGATTAGAGTATCAATAGATAAAAGTCTAAACGAAAATTGCCGGTAGCATATACGTAGTGATAACACTCGGTTTTAATCTGGTGAACAATCATAAAGGTAAGAGTTTACAGGTCAGTATTTCCTTGAAATTCAGGCACAAACAGAACTTTTTATAATTTCTTATCTCCGACCTGAATCGTTTAACATAGAGACATAGATATTCATGTTACAGGAACTGACCAACACAAGTTGTATTGAAAGGAATATATTCAGCTCCTGCAATATGGATGCCAAATATCGCCTGTATGATATATATCTTAAGACAAAAGACAATATTCCACATTTTATAATAATGTCAGAGCCAAATTTCAATTTCTACATTTGTTGATAAAGCACTATGATACACATGTAAAACACAATCTGTCGTAAAAAACCACAATTTGAAAATGCAAACACGTAGTAAGTCTGATATCACACGCCATAACAAAAAGCACGACAGTGTACTGATTCTTGGTAGAAAAATACCAAACGACTACCATGCTCTGCAGAAGCGAGTAGAGTGATAAACGACATGTCTTTAAATACATTCACCTGTTATCTATTTTGACACATTTCAAAAAATGGCAACATATAAGTTGCATAAATATGCTGTTTGATAAATTGGCTGAATTGGCAGAGACGACAAAACGTCGGAAAGATTGCCTTACAATATTTTTACCGACTTTTTACCGAGTTCAAATCCTAGGGACGTCAGCTTTATATTTCCTCTTCTCGGGGTCAAAACAACAGAAGTAAACTAAAGCACTAGATTGGAAGAACTGTATGAACGTCGTGCCGTACGCTTTGGGGTTTCCTATTTCATCTCTTTGCTTTTTGAGGTAAAATCCCACTATAACATACCTGAGCAGCAGACGTAGCTACTCACACGGTTTAGCACTACCATCTGGTACCCTGGGTGCTTTTAGCAGAGTCCCTCTTGTTAAAAGCCTTCAGTCAGGATTCCACTATCAGGACACACCAACCCTTCCCACAGATTTCCTATAAATGTTCATGAGCACTTCCTCTCCTATTCTCTCAAACATCCTTACATTATATTTGGCAACCCGGAACATCTGTCTTAGGCTTCATTCTTAATCTTCAACAAAAGTATTCAACTCTAAATACTTTTAAGCATATTTTCTGTTAATGCTTTTATTTACCATGAATATTTTTGAAGAATTTCTAAACATTGAGCATGCATGCTAATATTTTTATGTATATCCTCCAAGATCTTCCTAATTCTTGTTTCTAGAAAGGAAACTTTTAATGTACCTCTCAAGTCATGAATACTAAAGGTAATAAACTGGCACTTCCTATTCTATAGTATAACTCAAACAATACACTCTCAAAGACAAATGTAGCACAATCAACATCCAATCAAATAATACACGACACAACCTAAACAATTACTACCACAGAAAATCCCGCAGGTTGCACAAAATACACTGAATGACACCTAACGTTAAACATAACGCATATTCTAACACAGTCAACACTCTATATAATAACATAACACTCTCTTCTATGAAAGATGCTCGACACTATGCGGCAAATAAATCACACAACTTAGATTCTGCGCAGTTGCTACAGAACAACAAACCACACAGTACACAGCACGTGGGATTCTCTACAGTCACCGTCCGACGTAACGCTAATCATGCAGCAGGTATAAAATCCAAGCACCACCCTTAAAAAATAATGCAACTCAAATGCGTTAAAATTCTCATGAAAACACAACGGTTGAGGTTGTAACATCAATAACAGAAGAATATATTACATATGACATAACCAGAAAAATTTTAGTCGTAAGCGCAGGTATGGCTGTGTGGTAAGAAGTTTACTTCCCAGCCACATAGTCCCGGGTTCAGTCCCACTGCATGGCAGCTTGGGCAAGTGTGTTCTACTATAGCCTCGGACCGACCAAAGCCTTGTAAGTGGATTTGCTAAACGGAAACTGAAAGAAGCCTGTCGTACATATATGTATATATATATATATATATATATATATATATATATATATATATATATATATATATATATATGTATGTATGTATGTGTGTGTGTGTGTGTGCGTTTGTTTTTATGTGCGCGTGTCGTGTTTGTGCCCCGAGCCATCGCTTGACAACCGATGCTGGTGAGTTTATGTTCCGTAACTTAGCGGTTCGGAAAAAGGCCTCGACAGAATAAATATTAGGCTTACAAAGAATAAGTCATGGGGTCAATTTCTACAACTAAGACCCTTTAAAGCGGTACTCCAGCATATTATAAAATACACTATGAAAATATAAGCATTATATAAAATATATGAGGAGATATATGAAATATAAGTTACTGTAGTATTTTATAAAATATATAGTGAAGATAGAACCCATATATATTAGAAACTATCTATAACATATAAGGGTTTATATGCATTTATATACAATTATAAAATCAGATTAGCATCCGTATAGAAAGCCAATAAAATAATTAAAAAAATGTCGTGTCCAAATTAAAGTAATGAAATAAGAATAAAATTCAATATGAAAATATTCTAAACGAAGATGAAAACAGAAAAGAAGTAGATTTTTAAGGCCTTATTACGTGTAATATATTGCAATCGTAATATATGAATAAATGAAGATAATTGTGCAAATCCAAACAAAAGAGTGAATCGTAGACACGAAACCAAATCCTGAAGGAAAACAATATTCTAAAGATCTCTCTCTTTCTCTCTCGCGCACTCTCCTCTCTCTTCCCCTCTTTTTTCTCCTACTCTGTCTCCCAGTACCACTTTTCTGATGAGCGTGAACGACTTTTAACCACATATCATGTAACGGGTTAAAGAGGAAGTCTATGAGCGGTTGCTTAATCTGCTATGAATAGTAGCCAAATTCATTACATCTTAAACAAAAAAAAATCGACCCATATTGAAATATAGTTCCTGATGTACAAAGAAAAAATAAAATTAGTCATCGTTGCAGTGCATTTGGTAACCGGTTTTATTGATCAGAGTTGATATTTCAAGAATAATAACAACAACGATATCAACGATACGATACTAAATCATACTGGATAAGAGTAAGACTGTTATGGGATACAAACGATCGCCTGCTGTAGATGGATAACCTCGATCTATAAGTTGTAGGAGAGAAAAACAGCTTGAAACTCTGTCTAATACGATACACAAATTCAGTGAATATATTAGCGTGATAGTTCGGTTTAAAGAAAATACCCCAAGGCTATACGGTCGAGACGAGAGGAAAACTAATTAAATCTAGAGATATCATGTGAGAATAAGAAACAGTGATAAGGGAAATATATCAAAGTCAAATAAACCGATTACAACACACAAATGAAAGAAAAAATTAGAAAGAAATATAGAAGTATTAGATTAATATTTAAAGCTAAGTGTCAACACATCTTTCCATTAAAGTATTACAATTATTTTCTTGTCAACTTGAAGTTAAATTTGTTTGATCAGAGTGGAAAACATTGAAAATAATGATTGCATTGAGAGGAAACTATCAAAAGCTTGTATGAAAATATAGTCGTAATGAAAACAGGGAAATTTGTATCTTACACCGTTAGGAATCTGACATCAGATCGTAAGGTTTCTAAAAATAAATGCTAACAAAAATATTACGAACAGCTAGGACAATAAATCCAATGTTTTATCACTGTTAGACATTGTAGGGTTTGAGTGACTTTCCTCATCATTCGTATTTAACTCTTATTTTTTATGACATATCTTGTATGTATAAAGTTTATGGTGAATGCAGAAAAAATTATTAGAAGTAGCATTAATATTCAAGTATTTCTATTTTTATTGATATCACACGTTTTATCCTGTCTAGCAGAGCATAGTTCTTTGTGAAACAGAAACATACAGTGTTTTATGCTTAATTTATATTAATAGTGATGCCAAATATTGTAACTTAACGCACAGATTACAAGGCTAAATGAAAAGACAAAGGTTCAGACGACTTATTTTTACAAGGATTGTCTTCTCTTTATCAGATGTAATCGAATTGTGTTAATATATGTCCTCGATTAAACAAGCTGAACAGAAAGGCTAAAGAAAAACTAGAGAGCAAGAGAATGAAAAACCAAGCAATGATCAACAATATGGTTTTCAGAAACTTTTGAAAGAGATTGACAAGACTATGCATCGCGTGGAACGATTATAGAAAAGCAGATGTTTGGTACCTGTTAGAAAATGCAATGCAACATAGGAGAGTGGATCTAAGGGGTATAGGAAAATTAAACGTAAAAATCAGAAGAGAAATTTTGTGTGTGGAGAGTCTGTCTCAAATCTTGTTTGTAATCAGACGATTTCTTTGTGGATTTCACTAAACAAAACTAAAGAGTGTTTCTCAGCGTTCAAGAGGAGGGAAAAAGTAAATAATCTCCTCTTTATGAATTAAAGCTTCCTGGCAAATACAAAACTCAACTGGACTTTGTATTGCAAACTAAGACTGCTTAATTACGGAATCTAGAAGTGTGCTATGATAGAGATGAAACGGGGTATATTCCCGAAAAGCACTAAAATAGGTTAACCCATTTATGGGAATATAAAAATCACATCTAAATATCAAACTTGAAAAGGGCAACAAAATCAAAAGCATATAAATGAAAGAATCTAATACAAAAATGGATCTGGACTTATTGAATGGAGAAAGGATAAGCTAAATGGTATCAAGAACAAAACTAAGTAGCTCAGAATGAACAAGAGTGTACTTCTCTCAGCAAATGTAGAACATTGATACAGGAAGTAGAACAGAAGAAGAGTGTTATTGAACAGCGAAGAAATGAAAGAATTAAAGGAAAGTGGGTTAGGTTTCTAACTGGAGAACAAATTCTAAGAAATTCATAAGTGTTGATATAAAATTTTCAGAGCTTAGAAGGAGAAACCAGAAAAATGAAAAACGAAATGGAAATTTAATTTAAAAGAAATAAAACGTCATTAGGTTTAAATCTCTCTCAGTAAGACAAAAGAGATAAAGGATAATAAGGGCAGCTGACTCTGTTTCAAAAAAGATGCTTTAAAAAAGGGATCTAAAGAATGATTTTAACAGGTTGTAAGAGTAAATCAGTTAAAAGATATAACAGGTATAGAGGACTGATCGTTCAAATTTAATATTTGTAATGATTTAGACAAAATTATGTCTCACATTGTATTGAAATGTCCACATTTAGCTTACAAATAAGCACAAAATGCGAACGCACAATAAGATTGATGCAATAATTCATTGAATTATTATTATCATTATTATGATTATTATTATCATTATTATGATTATTGTTATTATTATTATTATTATTATTATTATTATTATTATTATTATTATTATTATTATTATTATTATTATTATTATTATTATTATTATTATTATTATCTGTAACAAATTTAGTTTACCATGCACAGAAAAAGATCTACATGATTTTCTGAGAATAGAAATGAAAGTCCACGAAAACTATGAAGTGTGTGCTCCGAGATTTTTCTTGTCAAATTAAAAGAAGAATAGAACTCAACAAGCCGGATATTGTAGTATATGATATGAAGAAGAAACTATGTATTGTGATCGATAAAGCATGTCCATTTCAAATTAAAGTCAGGATAAAGGAAAAAAGAAAACGTTGATTGCATCATACAGACATGAAATAAGAAATTCTCAAATGCTGCTCCAATGTAGTTAACACAGTCATGATCCCGCCAATTATCATTGAAGCCTTGCGAATTGTGGCAAACAATTTGATAGTAAAGTTGCGATAACTAGAACTTAAACTGTGACTAAGTGCAGTTCAGAAAACCAATTTTATTCGTTCAGCAAGAATTATCCAGAAAATCCTCGAGATAAAGTATGAACAGATGTGAAGAGAAGAAAAGAATTATATAGAAAGTACAAAGTAATGCTTCTCATTGCAGACCGCTTACACAGTTTATACAATTTAACACGTGATTAATAACAACAATAACAGTAGCAGCAGCAACGACGACGACAGCAACAACCATCACAATAATAATAATGGATTCAAATGTTGGCACAAGACCAGCTATTTAGGTAAGCGGGTAAATCGATTACATTGACCCTAGTGCTTAACTGATACTTATTTAATCGACCCCGAAAGGTTGAAGTTGATCTCGGCAGAATTTGAACTCAGAACATAAAGACGGACGTAATGTCGCTAAGCACTTTTCCCAGGATCCTAGCGATTCTACCGACTCGCTGCTTTGCCAAGCATAATAGATGACGATAACGGTGTGAACGGGACTGGAACTAATGGTGAAGGTGTCACAACCGGCAGGTGCCCTACTGTTCAGCAGGGTGGGCCCAGTAGTAATCCAGCAACCGCTAGCCATGATACAAAACATAAACTGGAGTAAACAAGTAAACATGATGGTTATGAAGTGTTACTATCGGAGCACCCCAGTGGATGCGAATGGCGTGCCTGTTAGAGGGTACAGAAAACGAATGCACAGTGAATGGAGGGCAATGGAACTGTTCGAAATTACTAAACAGAGATTGTGTGACCAAGCAACAGCAATACGAAATAATGGATTGATCAACAAAATTGGAGTTAGAAGCAGTTAAAAAAAGGATGCTGGGCATGGGGGAATCGAAAGTGATATACTGTGAATTGTGAAAGAATTGGGATCAGTGACTACTCAAACAATGAAGGTCGATTAATAATAGACAGAATTTTAGATCTATTAAATATAGCAGGGACATAATTTATGTGCGACTTTAAGAAGGCTAACTAATGGAGACTAAATGAAGAGACGAGTTAAGTCAATAATGTACTAAGGCACATTGAAACAAAGAACATCACACAAACAAATAATCTTATCGGGGCTGCTAGTAGGATTGTGGCGGAAAGGATGGGATGGAGAACTACTGAGAATAGAACAAGGACGAATAGGAGATTAAATAAACAACGGTGGTGGCAAAGGAGAATTTCTGAAGATATAAACTCCTTGAACAGTGTAGTGTCAATACTTGTCAGAAAAAGAAATGGAGAACTTAGGAATGAATGGAAATTCGAAAAAGTTAGGAAGAAGTATGGAGTAAATACAAAAGGCCTGAATGCTGTAATTGAAGAACTGAAACGGTGCACACATGCAAGAAAAGCAAAACTAACTAGATTTGGACAATGGATTAAGCAATAAGAATATTTTATCAAGAAATTAACGACGATGATCTTTTATGGTGTAGTGGTTAAGAGCGCGGGCTACTAATCCCAAGATTCCGAGTTCGATTCCAGGCAGTAACCTGAATAATAATAATAATAATAATAATAATAATAATAATAATAATAATAATAACATCGAAAAATACCTTGGGAATGAGAACCCAGATTCGAAATTTCCCCAAGACACCTGATG
Organism: Octopus bimaculoides; assembly: GCF_046866305.1. Lineage (NCBI taxonomy): Eukaryota > Metazoa > Mollusca > Cephalopoda > Octopoda > Octopodidae > Octopus > Octopus bimaculoides. The sequence continues at coordinate 36,897,875 of NC_142935.1, forward strand.
AAGGCTGGAGAGTATATCAGCCGAAACGTTGTGTTAACAACAAACAAGATGAGGACAAATATCCGTCAAATGTAAATAATGTAAAAAATAAACGGTGTTGTGCCTGATGGATGCGTCAACAGGAAATACTGCTGACAATTACAGACACATTTTCCTGTCTCCCATTAATGTGGAAGTTTCTATCAGGAAGAATTGCAGACGAACTGTATAAATTTCTTGTTGAGAACGATATATTACCGCCGGAACAAATGGGCTGTAGAAGGAGATGCAGAGGTACCAAAGATCAACTATTGTTTGACAAAATGGTAATGCAAGATTGTAAACGAAGGCGAACAAACCTGGGAATGGCCTGGATTGACTATCGCAAAGCTTATGATATGATTCCTTATTCGTAGCCCATCGAGGTCTGGAATTGCGAGGAATGTAACGGTTTTCCCGAAAAGAAGTATGGTGAGATGGAAAACTGGGTAAAGCTTAGGCCCCATAGGTATCAGAAAAGGGGTTTTCCAAGGTGATAGCCTATCTCCGTTGCATTTTCTTCTCTGTACGATAACCATGATCTTGGTACTTAGGAAAATGAACCTGGGGTTCCAGCTAGAGGAAAAATCCTAAACAATCAACCTCCTTTATGGATTATTTGAAACTGTATCGCAAAGATGAGACACAAGTGAGTTCCTTGGTGAACACGGTTCACTGTTTTAGTACTGATATTAGAATAGAATTTGGAATCAAGAAGTGCGAAATAACAAAAAGAGGTAAGGTACAGTCCTTTTTAGGGATAGAATTACCGAATAGAGACTTGATCAAGCAAATTGAAACGTAAGGATACAAATATCTACAGTTCAATGAGATAATAAAAAAGGAAATAAAAGAGCAATTGAGGATGAAGACTGAAGTTGGTGTTGTGCTCGAAATTGACTGGATGGAATAAAATCCAAGAAGTTAATACATGGATGATTGCATCTCTTCGGTATGAAGTAGGAATTATAAAATGGCAAAAGAGAGTCATGAAGGAAATGGATACTAAGGCCAAAAAAATGTTGACAGTACATGGAGCCTTCCACCCTAAGAGAGACACCGATAGGCTGTACTTGTTCAGAAGAGAGGGGTGGTGAGGTTCGATCAGTTGCTATGACTGTATCGAAGCAGAGGAAAACAGCCTAGGGTGGTATATAAAAAATTTCGTGGGGCTACTGTTGAAACACACGAAAAATCCGGTGTCATCAAAACTAAAAATTGTGTAACGAAAGAAAAATTTAAACAAGAAATGAACAAAAAAAAAAACAAGCATGGAAGAAAAAGAAAATGTAAGGTCAGTTTGCAAGAGATGTGAAGACCAAGATAGATATAGAAGACCGGTGGCTATGGATAAGGAGGAGTGACTTGAAGTTAGAAACAGAAGCACTCATAGGCACAGCTCAAGAACAAGCGTTAAGGATCAGTCATATTAAGTGCAGAATAGACAACACGACCGATAGCGACAAATGCAGAGTGTGGTGAGAGGGATACAACGGGGCGGCACATCGTTAGCAAATGTCCGAAATTGGCACAATGCAAATACAAAAGACGCCATGACAATATGGCAAGAATGATCCACTGAGAGCTCTGCGGAAATCACAGCCTACAAAGAGCAAAGACGTGGTATGAACACACTTCAGAAGGAGTCACCGAAAACGAGAATTGCCAAATCTTGTGGGATGCAATCACCCGACTAGACATCGGTAACCGGACATTGTTGAAAGAACATGTATGATAATCGACATAGAATGCCCTGGTGACAACAGGATGAATGTGAAGGAACTAAAAAATAAACAATTATGACGATTCGTAGTGGGAAATACGAAGGACATGGTCAACGTAGAGAGTAGACGTGATACCATTAGTAATTAGTTCACTTAGAAGTATCAACGCTCAACTACCAACATGGCTGAAAAAGATCGGTGCAAATGTGAAGTTAGAACACCTACAAAAATCAGCAATGCTTGGAACTGCAAGAATTCTCCACAAGATTCTTGAAGTATGGCCAGTAAGCAAGTGTCACTTTAGTCTGCTGGCTGTGGACAGCTGACACTTTCCATTGTGCCTAGCAAAATAAGCTTTTAGTTTTCATATTATAATAATAATAATAATAATAATAATAATAATAATAATAATAATAATAATAATAATAATAATAATAATAACAATAAAAGCTCGAAATCGAAGTATTCAAGATGAGGGGCATGGAGGTGAAACAATACCAGTAATACTTAGAGCATTGGTCATGATAAAAAAACATGATAAAAAACGGAGAAGCTATACCTGGGCCTTCAATATTACACACTATCCAAAAGATATCCCTGCTAAGAACAGCCTACATTTTACGCAAGACACTATCAATTTACTAATACAACCCAGACAAAACAATTCACAAACACAAGACACAGTCTATATAGCAAATACCCAATAAAATAAACAACCACCAGCAGGCTAGTTAAACAACAAATTGCACACACAATACAAACACTAATACATCAAAAGACTGCACTAGATCCCATGACAAAGAGAAACTGACGGAATACAACACCGGCGAGTGTTTGAACCTCCCTCCCAACTACAAAAACGAACACACAATGCTACACATGCCCCAGCAACAAACTGGTGTAGCGGGTGATGCAGCAAAAATTTGTCTGAAACCACCAAATGTTGAGCAATAATAATAATAATAATAATAATAATAATAATAATAATAATAATAATAATAATAATAATAATAATGATGATGATGATAATAATAATGATAATAATAATAATAATAATAATAATAATAATATTATTATTATTATTATTATTATTATTATTATTATTATTATTATTATTATTATTTTATCGTCTTTTCACAGCTTCTAACGCTGTAGATGTACTACGGTGTCAGCTGTTCACTATAAGTGAACTAAGGTAACACCCCTTATTTTTCGCCCTCTTCTTTAGTTCTAAGTTATTCGTCGTCTCATTGTAGAATAGTTGGTTTCTAGATATCAAATTACTACAAACTAAGAAAAGAGATATAGTTTACTTAGTTACCTGAAAAAAAAAAAAACCTAAACATTTTCGCAAAGTTATAAATCATGTTAATGCATCAAGCGTTATTGTTATTATATAAACTCACGCACACACATACGCACACTGACACACGCACAAACACTTAAATACATATACACTAATTCACACATGTAGGAATATATGTATTCGAATGTGCATTATCGTCGATGGCTAACATTCCCGAGGCTAGCAATGCCAGCAGTCTATATAAATATTTCTTTCTGATGTAGAAATATGTCTTTCATCTTTGTCATCAAACGTGATAAATATACATATTTCTACACCTATCTACATACCACAATTCTAGCATGCATCACAATTGCAATAGCTGAGTGTTCTTAAGGAGTCTAACACTTGTTTTGTTCGTCTAATCCGTTAATATACGAGTTATATATATATCGTGATAATTTAGCAAAAGCAATTTATGCTTTTGAACGATGGTGCCTCTTTCACTCACCAGCATTCTCTATTAGTGTCTTGTTATATACCTACATTCATACATACACGTATATGCATACATGCACGCATGCACACGTATGTATGTATGTATGTATGTATGTATTTATGTATGTATGTATGTACGTATGTACGTATGTGTGTATGGAACGAGGTAACAAGAATACTTCAGACTGGTCAGTGGCAAGGACTTAAATGAAAAAAGAAGGGGGATATATACTAAACACCATAAAAAAGAAATTCTTAATTCATTGAAATTATCTTCCTTCCGAGAGAAGGTAAACAAAGTTCCCAGTATCAATTTCAGTCGACTATAGATAAGAAATAAACTCAAGAAAAATCTCCCAAACTCCTGTATTAACATGCTCTCTATCTATCTATCTATCTATCTATCTATCTATCTATCTATCTATCTGTCTGTCTGTCTGTCTGTCTGTCTGTCTGCCTGTCTGTCTGTCTGTGTCAGTCTGTTTATGTATGTATATAAGTATCTATCTATCTATCTATCTATCTATCTATCTATCTATCTATCTATCTATCTATGAGGGTTTATGCACTATTCTTCCTGTACTATTCTTCAACTAATTATTTTAGATCAAAAGAATTGAAAAAATGAAATATAGTAGGATATTTACTTAACCTAAGAGTCACAAAGAACAAGAAGTGTGTACATGTTGACGCAAATCTTAGCACAAGTTAATGCAGCCTTTTTGATAACCCAAACGAAGAAGCTACCTACATTAATACAGTCACAAACCACCCACTATCAATCATCAAATCACTTACAATTACTATTAGCTGGCGTATTTCTGGTTTAACCATGGATTTAAAAAGAAAATCTGCATTAAAGACGACCTATAGATCACAACAGACTAATGAGATCCAACTTTACTGAAAATATTGCACATACTGAACGTACGCCAAATAGATCGGAACGACGTAGAATGATACCAGAGATTTAATTCATCATACCAAAATTCTGTCAAAATTAGTTATAGCTGCCTCCCTATAATAAGTTCACAAATCTTTAACTACAATAAATAAACAAATAAACTATAACAGCCCCTTACAACAATTATGTAACTTCAGATCCCTTACATTCCCCACATTGGTGGCATGACAAAGCCTCTCAAATAAAGATTCACATAACATGTAGCTTCTCTCGGTATTAAAAGCAAGCGTAATACGATATTATTATCTGAATTTTCATGGAATCTAGAGGTATGTAGAATGGATAATCCACACATGATTTGTGACAGCTTTGCTAAAATCAGTAAATATAACGTACGAAATATTGATCTTGGCAGTAAAACGCAGAAGAGAAGAAGCATTCTCACTACCCCATATATAAAACGCTTTGAATTTCAAAACTTTAAACACGTTCCAGGTCCAACTGTACCTTAAATTCAACCCAGCTATCCCCGGCTTTTTTTCCTACCTAGCACTGAATCCGCAACATAAAAGCACAAGACATTTAGCATACCTTCATACCATATTCATCACTATATATCCTAAACTCTCCTCCATCAGAACACACTCGTCCTAACAATTATATGCATATATGAAGAAAAAAATCATGTACAAAACAACAATAATGCTACTGCATATAAGCCTCACACAAATATAGAATAACTATAGTTGGTCCATTGGAATATGCCATAGATCATTACTCTGGTATAATACGTTATTTTAAGCAACATAATGGCGTCTCTCCACATACAGGATAACATGCTCGTACAATTGTAGAGAAAAGATAGAGGAGAGCGAAAACTAGAAGTAGACGAGAGAGATAGATAGAAGACGTCCAGTCCTTAGAACGTCGAGCAGGAAAAGAAAGTGGTTACGTGAGGAAAAGAAAGATGGACGATGGTCACCTGTGAGCAACGAGAGAGGGAAAAAGAGAAAAGGGAGAGAGAGACACACACAGAGACAGAAAACGATGAAGTGGAGAAAAAAAGAATTAGAGAAGGATGAGGGAGAAAACAGGGAAGAGTAGCGTCACATCAAAAAGGTTAAGATAAACTTACTTGGAAATGGATGAGCGCCGTTAAATAATAATATAGATAATATATACATATGTATATGTATATCTATCTATCTATCTATCTATCTATCTATCTATCTATCTATCTATCTATCTATCTATCTATCTATCTATCTATCTATATATATATATATATATATATATATATATATATATATATATATATATATATATACACACACATGCATATATGGGTACAGGACGTCACCAAGTCTGTAAACAACATGAAGTACGAAAACAAACGAATATATATATATATATATATATATATATATATATATATATATATATATATATATATATATATATATATATGAATATTTCCTTCCGATACATATTTCAGTATAAATATATAGATATTTATATTAATAGATCCAACTTAAACAGACTACAAAAGGAAGAAACACCTTTAAGTGTGTGTGTGTGTGTGTGTTTCGTCACTTACAGTTACCTACATGCAACATACATATGCAAAATTCTAGCAAGTACGCACACTCGAAATAAAATATGCGCTTTAAGTCCAATACTGAAATATAGTATATAGTAGGCCTCAAATGATTTCTACTACATGTACAATATTCTGTATTGAATATAAACACGCAGGTGATATATTAATTGTACAATTATGTATCATGTTATTAGTTATAGATTATCAAGTTGGAACCTTTCTTGTTTCCAAAAGACTCTTTGCACCCCGAAAACGCTTTTATGGCCATCATACAACTTGAGGGAAATCAACCAATACCATTGCCTCTCAATGAATGCTTCTCTTCACTTACTTAACCAGTCCCTTTGTTTTGTATCATCTGTAATCTGATGACATCTCGTATTGAAATCTCGCATAAAAGAAGGCATAGCTGTCGCTTTTATTCGAACTGCGATTGAATAATTGTAAAATCATTCATCTGACACTATTGGTATCGTATTGGTAGCAGTCTACTATTAGAAAAATATAATTATCAACCAATACTTTGTTGACTACTCAATCTTAAATTCTCTTACTAACACACACACACACAACCATATATATGTACATACATGCATTCATGGGCACGCGCGCGCACGTACAAATATACATGCATACATATATATGAGTGTGTGTATGCATGTATATAAATGAATGCATGTATGTATGTGTGCGTGTGCGTGTATATATATATATATATATATATATATATATACATAGAGAGAGAGAGAGAGAGAGAGAGAGAGAGAGAGAGAGGTACATAGATGGACAGATACACGGATATACATATATATATATGTATACTATCAATATATGTCCATTAAAAAAAAGAAACGGTTTTATTCGTTTATGCATTGCTTTTCAACAACAAAGAATAGTCAATTTTGGGAATATATATGAATATTTTGGTTGACTGTTATTCAGCTAATAAACCCTTCTCTAATCACCATGGTACTTACCACCCGAATTCTTGACAGAAAGTAGATTTTGGATTAAGAATAATAAGAAGTTGAAACATTAGTCACCCTAAAATACCATATGCCACTATTTTCACGTTTCTAATTCTTGAGCTTGATGTATTAAGCATTTTCACTTCCATAAATATGCCACTAATATTTATTCAGTGCAGGTGTTCCAATATTTATATGAATGTATCAATGATGACAGATGGAAGATCATTACTTTTACGAATGATAAATTTGGTCGGCACTGTAATTTAAACAGTGAAAAATGAAAAATTTCCGTATAAAATTGAAAAGTACACATCAACCAACTCTCAAATGATTAATACATATTGTACCGTGGTAAGACAACTCTGTATATTACGCATATATGTAGTATAATTCAATATTACAACAGTCAAAATGACATTGATATTCATCTTAGAAATTCGGCAAGTCTAATAGTAACTTTTTCCTGATGAAGAGCTGGTAATTTTGTGCACTAATAGCGTTTTACTGATATTTAATAGTAAATTAATAGTTATACGTGCATACACATACATACTTACTTACATATATGCTTACATACATAGATATATGCATTCATTCATTCATATATACATACATACATACATTCACAAATACATGCATACATACATACACACATACATACACTCATACATACATAATTATATGCCTGCCTGCATGCATACATACATAAATGCGTTCCCATATGCATACGTGGTGAAAATACAAAGTAAAAGCAACTTCAGAGTAAAAGACAGAGTTTTAAATACATAACCAGTGTAGATGTGCGAGTAATATTTGAGAAGGTATTTAGTAATTTATTAAAACTGTAATCTAGCAAAAGCCAAATGTACTTTAATAAAAATTGGTGCACCTGTTCTCGATAATGTTTCTTATAACATTATCCCACGGAAAATGTACTTTAATAAAAATTGGTGCACTTTTTCTCGATATTGTTTCTTATAACATTATCCCACGAAAAATGTACTGTAATAAAAATTGGTGCACTTTTTCTCGAGAATGTTTCTTATAACATTATCCCACGAAAAATGTACTTTAATAAAAATTGGTGCACTTTTTCTCGATATTGTTTCTTATAACATTATCCCACGGAAAATGTACTGTAATAAAAATTGGTGCACTTTTTCTCGATATTGTTTCTTATAACATTATCCCATGAAAAATGTACTTTAATAAAAATTGGTGCACTTTTTCTCGATAATGTTTCTTATAACATTATCCCACGGAAAATGTACTTTAATAAAAATTGGTGCACTTTTTCTCGATATTGTTTCTTATAACATTATCCCACGAAAAATGTACTGTAATAAAAATTGGTGCACTTTTTCTCGAGAATGTGTCTTATAACATTATCCCACGAAAAATGTACTTTAATAAAAATTGGTGCACTTTTTCTCGATATTGTTTCTTATAAAATTAACCCACGAATTCCCTTTTAACTTCGCATGATTGTTTGAATGTGAGATTAGAAACATTGACATGCCTGCACTGAATTGTTTGTGGCGAGCTGGCAGAATCGTTAGCACGCTGGACAAAATACTTAGCAGTATTTCGCCTATCGCTACGTTCTGAGTACAAATTCCACCAATGTTGACTCTGCTTTTAATCCTTTCGGGGTGACACACTGGGGTCGTTATAATCGACTAGTTCTCCCCCCCCCCAAATTTTAGACCTTGTGTTTATATGTAAAAGGTATTACCTGGACAATGGCAACCTTCAAGGAGGATGTCGATATAAATCTCTGATTCCAAGCGTTGTAAATCATGGCATTAAAATCTGAGGGGTTTGGTGATACCTGACATCCATCCTCAGGCTACGTGGGTGCTGAGTTTTGTCGAAACACGTACGGCCTTCAAATGCGTAACTCATTAATCCAAGGCTTAAGAACTGTCTCCACCTAGTCAGTGTATCCATCAGCATTAATTCTAAGACATGTTGGAAACGCGTGTGCTGGTATGACATGACATTTGTTACTCACCACTTATAAGACAATCGCAGTTACAGGTAAGAGCATCAGTCTGGAAACATTAATTGAATCTCATTGTGTGTTCGAAAGTTTCTAATGTTCTTTTCTCTCTTCTTAGCGCATTTGGTTATGTTTGCAAATGTCTAGGTATAAATCTTGAAAAATTTAGTGTTTCCAGACAAAGAATGTAACTAGCTTCCACGTTCTCTGAACGTTACAATTCGTAAACGGAACTGGTGAAATATGTAAAGCTTTTCTAAGATTTGACACGTGAGCGTTGTCCGTAGTTGTCATCTCAATTGCGGCAAAATAACGCATCAACGAGGCAAATGTGAAATCGCAACACTGATATTCGAGCTTCAGGAAACAGTAATTAAATCGAGCTCAAATCACATCGTCTAAAGGAGAAAGACATTAGATATAATAAATTTGAAGAATCAAACAGAAAGAAAAGACAATGGGATGATGCAGGCCAAAACTATTGTAGACTTTTCTTCAATCAGTGTTGACTCATCGATGAGTAACATCGTCATCGTCATCGTCATCGTCATTGTTGTCACCACCGTCCTCCACGTCATCATTATCGCCGTTAATCTTCGTCGTTGTCGTTCTCGATGTCGTCACCGATGTCACCAACCCACCGCTGCTGCTGCCACCACCAGCGCCGCCACCAGCCCCACCAACACCACACCATCGTCAGCATCAACAGCAGCAGCACCACCACAGCACCGCCAGCATCAACAGCAGCAGCAGCAGCTCTACCACCACCACCACCACCACCACCACAACCACCATCATCATTATCATCATCATCATCATCATCAACAACAACAAAAACAACAACAACAACAACAACAAAGATATCAACATGTATGTATGTATGTTTATAAGCTCCAAACTACAAACAAAGAGCGATACCTTATAAGATGTTAATCGATAAACAACAACCATTAATATACACTTAGTCTTGTTCTATTTAGATATCAAGTTAAACCCCAGTATTAAGCTACAAATGATTAATTCATTTGTCACTGTTACTTATTCTTATATTGTCGAGTGAGAGCTACTCTTAAGTGAACGTATGACCAAGAACCTTTCAGTCATGACCAACTTGTCTTTTCTTGAACAGAGTTTACGTATAACCACCTTGTCTAACATATTCTTCTTTGCTACAAGGTAAAGAGTTGATTAGGTGGCATTTGGCTGCTGTTTCCTGCAGGTTGTGCAGCAGTATAGTGAGCGGTATCTTGCTTAAGTAACTGAAACTGATGTTCATCAAGCGTTGTTATGGTGATCTATAGTCATCTATAGTTTTCATGTTCCCACGCTATCAAATAAATCCTACACTTACATACACTCCCATACACACGCACACACACACACACACACACACACACATATATATATGTACATACGCATACATGCATACATGCCTTGCCGCTCTCTCTCTCTCTCTCTCTCTCTCTCTCTCTCTCTCTATATATATATATATATATATATATATATATATATATATATATGTATGTGTGTGTGTATGTGTGATTATATGTGTGTGTGAGTGTATGTGTGTGTGTATACCTGCAGATAATTGTAAGTATATACGCATACATCCCATGCCTCTCAACTTTCTCACACTATATATATATATATATATATATATATATATATATATATATATATATATATATATATATATATATATATATATATATATATATATATATATATATATATATATATATATAGATATATATATATATATGTATATATGTATATATATATATATATATATATATATATATATATATATATATATATATATATATATGTATACATATATATATATATACGTCTATATGTATGTATCTGTCTATCAAAACTATCTATATGCGTATAAACACACACACACACACACGCACACACACACGCACACACACGCCAGCACACTCATATATCATGTCTCACTAATACATTCGGTAAGAAATGAGTATGTTTAAGTGCGCACATGACTTTTACAATTATTTTTCTCACTGTCTGAAATGAAACAAATGAAAAATGAGTTATTGATTTTTTGAAAAAAGATATTATTTAATAACTCTTTGAATTCACTTGATAAAATTTACACAATATACTACTGCACATCAATTCAACCAACTGACACGACCCGGCTATATTACTGAGATTGTCGTGTGAAGAAAATGTTTTTAAAAAATGTTGAACAGATTTGGTGTTACACGGCAGAGACATTTGAGTTTCATGAGTTCCCTTTTTCTTTCCTCTAAAATATATGACCTTTGTGCCTACTCCAAATGCAATATTATTGCTAGTTGTTTATAGTCATCGTTGGTATTTGCCCACAGCTCAGTGTTAGCAGCCCTATGATAGCTGGTGTTCAAACTCTCACCTCAAGCTCCTCGTGTTTTCCCCCAGTAAAACAGTGTGACAAGCATTACATTATTCTCAATTAGCTTTCATTTTTTAAGGAATAAAATGTGATATGAGGAGGTTTTAACGTATATTTTGTAACAGAGTAACCAAACCACACAGTGGACAAGTTCCAACTTCTGTCCGCAGCTGTGCTATCCCTTCTCAGTCCCTAAGGGACACGCTGCAGTTTCGAAGCCAAAGACACACTGTTTCTATCCTCTTTCACTAAAGGACTCTTTCCAATCCCCGGCTCACATTTGTGCTGTCTTCTCTGTCATTCAATAAAAAACAGGGTCTAGCCTCTAACTTACAAGTCTTCATTGTCCTGTATTTGTCTCATTATAATGCACTCTGTTCAATGAAGCTGGCTCTACCATTTAGGAAACCCTCAAACCACTTGTATTTCCACCATTTGTCGTTCTTGGTGCACCAATCCCCCACTTCTTGACCCCACCCTAACCATTATGCACTCTAGCACTTCGATCATCTAGCATTTCGATCATCTAGCACTTCGATCATCTGGAGTTTTTTCCTCAACCATTTCTTTGCTTCAGTTTTTGACCTGCAACATTTTCAGTATATTAACGACATTAAGCTCAGTGGTCTCTGAGCACCAGCAAAAGTCATAAACAACGTCCTTGCCTCTTGACTCATTTAGTATAAATCGAAACAATGGACACATCTTCAGCTGGCAACTCGGTATCGAAAATATTGACAAAAGATTACATCGATTTAAATGCTTTGTGACAATTATATATCACGAAGGTAGACTTAGCTTTTCATGTCTTCACAATCAAGATCAATAAGGTGAACAGTAGGTCGTACATATATATATATATACATATATATACGGGGATGAGGTAATAGTTTACACCTAGCCTCTAAAAGTTGTGGCCTCGTGCCAGTATGAAAAATAATTGATATACAGGGGTTAGTTTTGTGTCTAAAAGTCAATATTGATTTATTTTGCATTAAAAAAAGTATTCAATTCAATTGAAAACAAATCAATAATATTCATTGTCATTGTAGTTACAAAGATAATATCATTGTAACCTAAGCTGCTCCATTGATTCAAACACAATATTTAATTTTTTTTTTTAAATAAATAAAATATCATAAAACATGATAATGCGATAACAAAAACAGCGATTATATAAAATAACAAAAACGTAGCATACAATAACATATAATGTTACACAAACAATATTTTCAATAGTAAAAAAAATAAATAGATAAATTTAAAATACAGTAAAAAACGAAAACATGATTGAGTACAATAATATATATCTTAGTAGACAGAGATTACAATAGGTAAAGATGATAACAATAGGAATACACGGGAGGACAAAACATATTTCTACACATTTCAATGTAAGACAACACAGAGTCCTGCTTTGTGAAAGTATTAGTAAAAAGACAGAGAAGAAACTATTTTCCCATGACCCTACAGTCTTGAATACGTCTTTTAGCTTTGTACCAGATGACAACGGGGCAAGTTGAGTAGCTTCTATGTGGTCAACCACATGCTAGAAATAGCTACAGAAGCTCCCCCCTCTCTCTCTCTCTCTCTCTCTCTCGTATTTTATCGCACCTATCTTATCGAAGGATACATTAAATGACGTGATTCTGGGGAGCGCTGTGCACTGAGTCTGAGAAACAGATGGGATAGTCACAAATGGATTACTTTTGATCATAGGTTTGACTGATCCATCGGGGGATTTACTCACAGGTACAGACCATCAACTACAACAGCAACAAGAAGCAAATGACAGCCGAATTTATAAGGCAAACATTAAGAAGTCGTTCGAGCAGCTAGACATAGCAACCAAACCTCCACTCAAATCATACCTTATCTTAAAATCAAAACGCTACAAGTAGACAAGTGAACATACGATGGTATGACCATAATTGGAATGTTATAATTTTGTTCGAACAGGACTGATCTGAATTTAAACAACAACAACAACAACAACAAATCGGGGTAGAGAATAAGTTATAATGATATGTCTAATGTCTAAGATCAAAATTAGACAGAAGCTTTCATTGTTTGTTGATGTTGATTAGTCGAAGGTAAACCGTAATTGAGAAAAACCATTTTGAAAGGTGTATAATGTATGAGACTCTCATCTTTATTCAGATATAGTGTAAATCTATGGATATAGGATCTAAATATTTTTTTTTGTTATTTTAAGTAAATAGGGTGTGCTGTAAAAGAGATTTAATATTTATTTCTAGGAAATAGAGCGAGCAATGAGGAAAAAAATGGCAATGGATGTTCTAGTAGTATTCAGGACCAGCTGAAATTCTGTTACGACTTGCTGAAGCCTTCATCCATTTAACCTGAAGCAAAGTTAGGAACTAAATAAAATCCTTAAAGCGTTGACTAGAATGTTTTACGACATTCCTTCCGATTCCTTGTTCTCTTAGTTCAAATTCCACCAAGTTACCTTTGTCACTTATTCTTAGGGGGGTCGATAAATAAAGTACCAGTATAGCGCTAGGACCGATAATTGATTGCTTGCTTACTTGCCTGCTTTCTCTCTGTCTTTATCTCCCTGGGCAATTAAAGTCCAGCTTTCTTATGTATTGTATAACACTCATTCGGTAAGAGAATTATCTTAAGTTATCACCAGTCTGCGAAATATTCATTTGAGACGTATGACTTAAAATTAATTCAGTCGATGAACTGAATGGCACTGGTCGAAACTAACAGCAAACCATTCGAAGACGAGAGGCTGTAGCCATATCAACCAGTAATGCCGTAAAGTTAAAGCAAAATAAGAGGTTTCTCATTAATCTTTTTCCGCCAAGACATAATTTTGCAGTACACCGAAATTAAATTATCTGATACGTTACCGACTTTTCTTTACCACCAATTACCATCATAATTAGAGGTATGGTGATAGAAATCAGGTTCTTCGATTTTTATCCAGTGAACAAGGTTAGTACCGACGCTACTGGCTGCTTTATAACTGGTGTACATGTATTGTCTTAGCATGAACCAACCACGTGTTTTGTATTCACCATCTCGTATTTGCCATATTCTGTTTCGTATTCGCATTCAGAGAATATATCTTCTCAAACAACAGATATAAATGAAGCGAAGAACTTTCAATGTCTTACAGGCATGACTTTCTCTTCCTCTGCACTGTCATTTCTGAGATCTAAAATATAGCAATTTTATTATGAGAGTCTTATTGTATTAACAATGTCGTTTAAAGGGTCATATCTTAACAATAATGGCATTTTTCGGTGGCGAAGTCGATAATTATTGTAACATCTTGACAATAATTCAGTTATATGCCCGAAGGAGACTTCTGCTGTAGTACTTTAGTGAAATAGGTAAGTAACAGTTAGTCGGTTCCATAATCAATGATGTGGTTGAATAACTTTATAACCAAGTATTTGAGTAAGGTAAAGAGAAACTGAGGTAGAAATTTATTCACAAAGCCTATGGTAACATTTGAACACAGAAATGCAAGCTGACTAAAAACTACTTTCCGTTATACAGAGCTTGAAAGAGACTGAAACTGCAAACTATTTCCACTCTTATTAATACAAAACGAAATATGCGAAAAAGCATTATACCGTACGATATGTTACTATAGCTTACACTATAGCGTACAATATGTTACTTCTTGTTTCTTGTGTTCAGAATTATGGATTTAAAAAAAGAGAAGAATAGTTCAATGGAACCCATTACTTTATTATTTACTCTCCTTTCTTTTGACCAGAGTCTCATGGCCACATAAATTGTCAAAACACGACTGGGATATATTAAATATTTAGTAAACAGTTGGCAAATATGGCATACTTGATTTTTATTTCAAGAAAAGTTCCCACTGATGTAATAAATAAGGAGATATGTATCCCCCATCGATCTAACGTTTCGTTAGCCAATGTTGAGTCTGCTTAAACAGTCTACATACTCAGAAAAGAGTGCAAGTTCCTGTTTACTAACAATAAGTATTATCATAAAACGGGTCTTGGTCGATTGCAGAGATAGAATATCAATGACTTGTGTTTATATCAATTACATTGGTATCATTTGTTAATTTCAACGGTGCTATTTGAATTTAGAATCTTTCAAATAAAAAAAGCCTCCGTATAGTTGCTCGACCTATTACAGATATCAGACAAACTTTACTCAAGTCAAAATATTATTATAAAAATGGAAGGACACACTGGATAATGCAATACTAGATAAAATAGCTGATGAAAAAAAACAAGATGACAGATCTAATGTTGGTCCACCGTTCAATACAGATCTTTACAATCATGACAAAAATAAGGCAAAGCAACATGAAAAACACCATCGTACCTATATCCATGGCTGTCAACACCATAAAACATTTAGTCTAACGACGTGATATTGCAATCAATACCATCATTCCAGGAAGTTCATTATTGATTTCTGTTAAATAAGCAAGGGTATAGGTATAATTAATTTAATTTTATGTTATCATTTTATCGATCTGGAAAATGTGAAATAAACGTCGACCTTTTCAGGATGCGAATTCACAGTATCGAGGAATGAAACTGAATTCTCTAAGACATTTACTATGGTGATCTATGGTCTCTGACGTCAGCTCCATCTCGTCAACCTCTTAAAGCAATAACGTTAATTGAAAAACTACGAAAATACCAATTATATTAATTGCAAAAATATTAATTATATTAATTACTCTTAAATACGTAGATACTAATTCACTAAACGCTAAAGCACATCTAAGATTTGTAAACTTTCAATTTTATTTTATATTCATATAAGGATAAATGTGTGTTTATTTATTTATTGATTTTTTTGTTTCATTTCCTTTTCATCAGAGAAACATTTTATATGTTCAAAGAATCTTTAATCCAAAAATATGAACTTCATGCCACTTCATTGCATATTTCTAATTTTAATTAATTGGGACTTAAATGCATCAAGCCATTTCAAGCAGAATAATTTTTCTGGTTTTGAATGGTCGCCCTTGAAATTGGTACTCTTATTCAGTGCAGCAGAGCCATTAATGTCTGTTGACACTTTCAGAATGTGCGTCGAGTGGTTAATGAGGCTCCACTGTGTAGCTGATACATTTCATTTCATGATGAATGAAATAAAGAAAAGTGAAAAGAATAAACTATATTGGCGCATGCATGGCTGTGCGATAAGAAGTTTGCTTCTCTATTGCAGAGTGGAAACTTGGGCACGTGTCTTCTACTGTAATCTCGGGTCGACCAAAGTCTTGTGAGCCGATTTGGTAGACGGAAACTGAACGAAACTCGACGCATTTATATATATGTATATATATATATATATTACGAAATTCGGTCTAATATTATTATACTGAATTTTACCTGTAAGGTTGGAATAATTTATTATTCCCTAATATTACTATATATATATATATATGAGTGTATGTATATGCATATCTCAGTGTATGTGTCCTTGTTTCAGTGTCTGTCACCTTATCATCGCTTGACAAACGATGTGGTATGATTACGTCCCCATAACTTGGTGGTTTGGCAAAAGAGACCGATAGAATAAGTACTCAACCTAAAATAATAAGTCATAGGGTCGATTTGTTCGACTAAAAGCCTTCAAGGAGGTGCCTCAGCATGGCTACAGTCGAATGACTGAAACGATAAAAGAATTTTAAAAAGGCATTGCCTCACGATAAAAGGTGCCGAGTGATCCAGAAATTACACCCACAACCATACGATCGTCAGTCAAGAAGCCTGTGAGGCCAGGATAGTTTTGATTAATTAAAATTATTGTCCTCAACACAAATTATGCATTATTATAGGGTTGGCGACTAAGTTCCTGCCGTTTAAAAAAAATTTAAATGTTTTAAAAGGTTTAATAAAAAATAACAACTAATTAGTCAATAATGTATTCACGCTTGTTGTTTACAACTTCTTCCCAACGTTCAACAAGATTTTCAATATCTCGTTGGTAGAAATCACCCGATTTCGAATCGAAAAGTTGATCAAACCAAGCTCTCAAATCTGCATCAGTATTGAACGATGAGATCGAAAGAGATCAAAAGAGGTGGAAATCCGTTGATGCCAAATCAAGAGAGTACGGCGGGTGTGGCAGCACCTCCTAGCCATGCGTTTGAATGACTTCCTTGGTCATATTGACGATATGAGGGCGGGGGTTGTCATGCAGCAGAAAAACTCCATGCTGCCGATTAGGTCTTTTCTCTTGAATAGCCGTGTTAAGTCGTTCCATCTGTTGAACATAAAGTTCCGCATTGACCGTTTGGTTCCGTTCAAGCAATTCGTAATGGATAATCCCATCCCAGTCTCACCATACGCACAACATCGTTTTACGCGGATGAAGATCTTGTTTCACGCACGGTGTCGTTTGTTTACCGGGGCTAAGCCATTCCTTACGCTGCTTCATATTGTTGTACAGGCACCATTTTTCGTCGCAAGTAATGATTCGGTAAAGAAATCGTTGTTTGTGTCCATGAGTCGAGCAGTGACGAGCAAGCAAACCAGCGGAGATTGTGGCTCGTTAATCTTTGTTGTTTTCACTTAAAGCATGCGGAACCCATGCTCCATACTTCTGAACCTTTTCCATCGAGTGAAGATGCTTCTCTATAACAGTGTGGGAGCATTGCATTTTCTCTGTCAGTTCCCTTGTCGTTTGACGAGAATTTTCGTGCAAAAGTTGACTTAATCCCACTTCATCGAACTCAACTGGACGGCCAGAACGAGGTGCATCGTTGAGGTCAAAAGTTTCATTTTTGAACTTGGCATACCATAACGAGCGGTTCTTTCAACTATGGTACTCTCTCCATACACAAAACAAATGTCGCGAGCAGCTTTTGCGCCCTCAGAACCTTGATTAAAAGCAAAAAGAAGGAGGTGTCGAAAATGCTCGTTTTTCTTAACTTGACATTCCATTTTAATGATGTGAAAAAAAACAAAAATTA
>NC_142935.1:36921232-36928732 GCF_046866305.1 Octopus bimaculoides
GTATCAATAGTAACATAGGTTGATTATATTTTCGATTATTTATATACTCTACTATTGTTCATTTCAGCCGTAGTTGTTGAGCCAGTAACTTGCTAGCCATATAAATGATTATATTTTCGATTACTTATATGCTCTGCTATCTTTCATTTCAGTCGTAGCTGTTGAGCCAGTAACTTGGTACCGCTCACATATAAACTTTTCATCGTTTATTTGAGCAATTATTGAAATCCCAATGTATTCCGATCAGGATTTTAACAGTATTTAATGGAGCTGGGTGTGATTTTACTTGCTGGTGATTAATGGACTGAAATGTTTCGGTTCTTAAATGCACAAATACTCAAAGAAATATATGAAAAAAAAAAAAAAGATAATGGACTTGCTTCTTCATACACCCCTACGCACATTCCCGTACGCGATATTTTCAGTTACGCACGCAGACACAAACGAGCACACACATAACAGAAAATAATGTCTCCAAGGTGCATCTATGTCGCATAAAACCGATGCATGGTTCAGAATTCAGGAGTGTTAAGCGCATTAGTGACATGAATCGGCTTGCTTGTTAGCATATTGCTCTATTAAGGATAATATGTGCTCACTACCGGAGAAAGAAAGAATATTTGGTAGTCATAGGGGAATTCTAGAACGTGAAAATGTAAAATAATGTGTTCCGCTCGGAGGAAGTACGATACCGCCTGCAGTATTTAGGAACATGTCAACAAGTCATCCCATCTACCGGTGTTTTTGTTTATATATTTATAATTCGGTCATTTCGGATCTACTCAAGCGCACACAACACTTACACACGTATCACATATACGCAAATTTATATATATATATATATATATATATATATATATATATATATATATATATATATATATATATATATATATATATATATATATATATATATATATATATATATATATAGCTATAGATATAGATATATACATACATACATATGTACGTACAGGTTAGCACATAAGTGCAGACAAGTTGGTAAAAAAGTACTGGAATATCGAAGGTAGAGTAATATGCCCTTATTAAAGCTGCAAAATTATCATCTCCCTATAAAAACACGAATACACAATATAAAACCTATATACACGATTAATAAAAATAATAAGAAGAAGACGGCCACCACCAACTAGGTGATGTATAATTCTGGCGGCACAAGATCATCTCAACGTTTACATAGCGTTGACTACGATAACTGTGGGTTACGAAGAGTTCTGCATTTTTCAATGTCAATGCAGAATGAAACTTAGGTACTTCTCTAGCCACAAATCGCAGTTTGCTTGAGCCAAACTTCTTTCCTCGAGTGATGTAGGTCTTCTGTTCCCACACGCAACCAAGACAAATTTAATTTCCACCTGGCGCGACTCTGCTCCGTTGCAGCGTTATGTAACTATGCATCTTAAAATGAGTTCTAACACATCGGATGGAAGGTTGTGTGCTACATGTCTCCGATTTTTTCTATATTTATGCGGAAATTTTCCAAATTTCTTACAGCAGCGCGTGCTGTAAGAAACCCCCTTTTCAGCTGTACAACTGTAGCGGTTGCAGCGCCAACTGTTGTGGTGGCAACGGTGGTGGTGCTGCGATTTGTATTCGCGTTTCTTACAAAAGTCTCCTTGTTTTTCTTTACTTCTTTAGACTCGTATCGATATTGTTGATGTTATTCTTGTCGTTGTTGATGGTACTGGAATTGTCGAGTGTGTTATCGAATTGCAAATTTGTCGAACTGTCAAATGTTTTGAAGCTGCTAACAGACAAAATTGTATTACCTCCAGTGCTTGTTTTCGTTGGCGTAGCGGTGATGTCATTTTTTGTAGTCAATGCTACGTTAATATTCTCTCCATAACGAGTGTCATCATTGAACATCGATTAATTTTTTTTTTCTGTCTTTTTTGAAAATATTTTGAAAATATAAAAATATTTGCTTTTTCCACATACAATTTTGAGCTGGATGGGCTACTCGACCTGAAGAAAATTCTAAGTGACCCCCACCTGCAAGGTCATATGCTGTTCATGTTGATATGAAGTCACTATGTTGCGCACATATGGTTGTGATGCATATGCCAGGTGTACTCTTGCAGGACGTATAGTCATGATGGGTATCTGGGGGTTCGTATATTTCATGGCGTATATGGCTCTCTCACTCAGTAATGATGATGATGATGATGATGATGATGATGATGATGATGATGATAGTTTCAAATAGTGTTACAAAGTCAGCAATTTCGTGGTCTATGTCAAAGACACTGACTCCTGTACATGACTAGCGCTTTATTTTATCGTACCCAAAAGAACGAAAAATGAAGTTAATATCAGGGCCGTCTAAGCAGAAGTTTAAAAAAAGATACCGCAAAGTGTGCCTTCCTCACCTGATCCATAATAAAAACATCTGCATTCATTGATCAATGTTAGGATTAATAATATTAAACTAAATCATATTTAATGTTCGAATATTCTAATAGCAACTTTTAAATGACTTGGCCGAAGTAGAAGAGATATATAACAATAATCACTGAAAAGAAAATGGTTCTTCACTTGAATCAATGGCAAATCAAAGTATACCGACAAGCTAGAGGCACATATCGCATTTTCCGCGTAAAACATGCTCTCTCTCTCTCTCATGAAATGGACTTCTACAGATGTTCTAAAAAGATGTACTCTTTGTAAAAGAAAAAAAAGTAGTCAATTTTAATGTTTCATTAGACTCTCGTACACCCAGTATGCCATCGATAGATAAGGTCGTATTAATCACATGACACTTTATTGTATTTTGAATTGACTAATAAAAATGCGCGTCATATACACCGACATATACGAGATCACACTCAAAGAAACTTTAAGGCCGTTCTAATAGATTTTACAGGACGACCTAATTTCGTCAGAGACACGTAATACGATAGTAGTTACGGTTATACTTATATACATGAATATGTGTGTGTGTATGTGTGTGTGTGTGTGTGTGTGTGTGTGTGTGTGTGTGTGTGTAAACATAAATATCTATATACATATATACGCACATGTATATACTTATATATATATATATATATATATATATATATATATATATATATATGCACATGTGTATATATACATATATATACATACATATATATATATATATATATATGTGTGTGTGTGTGTGGGGGTGTGCGTACGTTTACATGTACGTATGTATGTATGTATTTACGGAAAGCATATTGATCATCTGTAAAGTAATAAAAACTTAGAAAAACTTTCCTAAGTATATTAAAAAAAAATGTACCATTATTATCTATTTTACGGACATCCAAATATGATAGAATATGACCTGCTATAAACAGAAATACCAAAAATAACTCATAACATCTTTGTTGATGACCTCAAACTAAATGCTAGTAACCTCCCTTGATATAATTACCATCTTCTGGCAGTTTATATGGATGGAAAATAGCCAAGGTTAATGTTATGTCTCAGACGAGAGGAGACTGTCGGAAAATTATAAACCAGACACAAAATTCCGATCTCAATGGATAATATACATTATATGCTTGCCGAAATAGAGAAAACATTAGAAAATTAGAAATGCATTTATACATACATACAGTTGTATATATATATATATATATATATATGATACACACACACACGCATATTTATACACACACACACACACATGCACACACACACACACGCATATATATATATATATATATATATATATATATATATATATATATATATATACGTATACATACATACATACATTTATGCATGTATATTTATGTGGATAAGTTGTTAATAGATATATATAGTCATAAAAGATATATAGTCACGTGTGTGTGAGCGTGAGCGGGCTTGTGTATTTGTGTTTGAATTAAATACACAGCTGTATACATATATATTTACAAAAAGACGGATGTATGTGTATGCATACATACATACATACATCTGCATGTATGAGTGTATATATATATATATATATACATATAGATGTGTGTGTACATATATCTATGTATATGTATATATACATATATATATATGTATATATATATATATATGTGTATATTTATATATAAGTGTGTGTGTATGCATACTTACTTAATTATATACACACGTGCACGCATATATATATATATATATATGGATAAGTGAAGTGCTCAGTGCACAATTCAAGAGTGTCTTCACTTCTCCTCTGAGTCACATGCAGATAAAGAACCCAGCTGATTTCTTTGACAATAGCACTCAGCAGAAAAAAGACTGCATCCATTACCTACATTGACATTGAAGAAGATGTAATAGCTGCCATAAATGAAATGAGCTTAAATTCGGCAACTGTCCCCGATGGTTTCCCGGCTGTCCTCTTAAAGTCGTGTAAACAAGAATTAGCAGGACCACTCCGGATACTCTTCCAGAGTTTCCTTGCAAATGGTAAACTTCCCAAAAAGCTGAAGGAAGGCACCATATGTCCTATCCATAAAGGTGGAAGCAGAGCAGAGGCTGTGAACTACAGGCCCATCTCTCTGACTTCACATATTAGCAAAGTCATGGAACGAATTGTCAGAAAGAGATTGATTGCGTTCCTAGAAGAAAATGACTTGCTGAATGAGACCCAGCATGGTTTCCGTCCAGGTAGAAGCTGCCTCACGCAACTCCTGCAGTATTATGACTGGGTCCTGAAGCAGCTACTTGACCATTCAAATGTTGATGTGATATATCTCGACTTTGCAAGGGCCTTTGAGAAAGTTGATCATGGGTTGATATGTCAGAAGCTGCGAAACCTTGGCATAACTGGTAAATTAGGAGAATGGCTGCATGACTTCCTGAATGGTAGAAGTCAGACAGTTGCAGCCAATGGAGAACTATCTAGGGAAACACAAATATTGAGCGGTGTTCCGCAAGGAACTGTCCTGGGTCCACTACTGTTCATAGTGGCCCTTCTTGACATGCCCACGGTCACTCGGAGAACCACTGTCACTAGCTACGCTGATGACACAAAACTATCTCAGGCAATAAAGAATCCTGATGATATTGTAAGCCTACAGAATGACCTAAATGCAATATATGAGTGGGCAGAGCAAAACAATATGCAGTTCAATGCGGAAAAATTTCAAGTACTGCACTACAAGGCTACAAGTGCCTCCCAACTGGCATACACAGGACCTGGAGGTACTGCAATCCCAGAACCACAAGCCGTGAGAAACCTTGGCATCAACATGTGTAGTGATGCATCATTTCACATGCACATTGTCAAGTTGACAGCAAAGTGCAGACAGCTGGCGGGGTGGATACTGAGGACATTCCGTACAAGGGATCAAAAAGTCATGTTGACTCTATGGAAGACATTTGTCCTGAGCCGCCTAGACTATGGCTCTCAGTTGTGGTCACCACACAGTGTCAAACGGACAGCAGAACTCGAGGCAATTCAGAGGCACTATACAAAAAAGATCGCCACAGTCCAGCAGATGAACTACAGGGAACGACTGCAGGCACTAGGTCTCTACTCCCTGAAACGCAGGCGGGGGAGATATGTAATAATACACATATGGAAAATACTGGAAGGACTGGTGCCGAACTTTGGCATCAAGTACTACAGGAATGCCCGCACGGGTCGCCACTGCACGGTGCCAAAGGTGCCGTCCACTGCATCTCACATAAGAACAAGATACTGCAGCAGCCTCGGTTTCAGTGGACCTCAGCTCTTCAATGCACTGCCAAAATATTTGAGAGACCTGCAAGACACGGATGTGGCGGTCTTCAAGACAAAACTCGACGCTTTGCTCTCCACGATACCAGACGAACCAATGGCTCGAAATGAGACACAGTTTAGGGCAGCGATGTCAAGTTCTCTTATACACCAGATGTGCCATCAAAACTCTTGCTTGGACTATATCAGGTGCAGGAGAAGAGCCATGCAAGGAACGTGAAGAGAGCAAAGCATAAAGACAGAAAATCACGGTGGTGCTCCAGCATGACCACAGCCACTTGGCTGAAACCCATAAATAAATAAATAATTTATATATATATGCTTGTGTGTATGCGTGTTACGTATTTGTATGTGTGAATACACACACACACACAAACACACAGACACACACAAACACACACACACACACATTTATAGATATATTCTCACTTAGTTATAGAAATACGTAAAGTTGCTTTGAACAAAGTGTCTGAAGAACAATTTTTGAGTTGTATTCTTAGAACAACCGAAAAAATTCGTGTCGACGTTGTAGCCCAATGCGTATTGAAAAATGCATTTACAGAATCAGTGATGGGACATTCCATTTAGAAAATATGATTTGACACTCGATAAAAATCTGCATTATTGGCATATAACCCATAAACCAACTGTCAAAATCTCACAATTTTCGTATCAGCTGAGACTTGACGTCGTCCATATAAGCGTTCGAAGACGATTCACTTTTACAACCAGCATAATACTTGCATTTCACGATGCTTCTGTTCTGGAAAGAGAATTATCTGGCAAATATCCTATATTGTGGCAAATGAAATAAAATAAGATAAAAGGTAATAAAACTAAAAGAAACCGCTACAGTAACGACAGTAGTAAAATGAAGCAAACGAAGAAAATAAAGTACGTCCTATATAAATGTGTCGCCATGCCATAGATATATTGAAATATCATAGACAATATATAACTGGATGCTTCCTTGGTAGTAGTGATATCTCACATACTGGCACAAGGCCAAGCATGCTGTAGGGTGAATATAATCGATTGAAACTACTTTACTACTTAATAGTTCTTTTATCTAATCGATCCACGAAGAAGACAAGGCTAAATTCACCTCAGTGGGATTTGAAGCTAGGACGTAAAGCGTAGGAACTAAACATTCCAAGTTCTTTTATGGCTGATGTTTTAACGATCCATCGTCTACGTTTCCATGGTGATATTCATTGCTTTTTTTATCTGTTATCTTTTACTTGCTTCTGTCATGGGGCTACGGACATGCTGTCGCACTGCCATGAAGGGTTTAGTAGAACAAATCGATCCCAGTACTTATAGTTTTTTCTATAGCTTGGTATATACTCTCTGTAGAAGCCGTAGATAATGAGCACGTAAACAAATCAACACTCGTTGTCAAACGGTGGTGGAGGACAAACACAAAGACACAATGACACATACACAATACCCATTACACACACACACACACGGCGAACTGGCAGAAAAGTTAGCACGCTGGGCGAAATGCTTAGCGGTATTTCGTCTGCCGCTACGTTCTGAGTTCAAATTCCGCCGAGGTCGACTTTGCCTTTCATCCTTTCGGGGTCGATCAAATAAGTACCAGTTACGCACTGCGGTCGGTATAATCGACTTAATCCGTTTGTCTGTCCTTGTTTGTCCCGTCTGTGTGTAGCCTCTTGTGGGTAGTAAAGAAATAACACACACACACACACACACACATACACACACACACACACACACACGCACACACACACAAACACACACACACAGATGTGGATGTATCAGTATCAGGT
>NC_142935.1:36936232-36946232 GCF_046866305.1 Octopus bimaculoides
ACTCCATCTGGGGAGAGATAAATATTATCTAAAGAGTACAATGCATGTATTCAAGCGCTACTAATAGCTTCTTATGTTGAGAAATACTCACACATATTATTCAGGCGCAAACCACATAACATTATATATATATATATATATATATATATATATATATATATATATATATATATATATATATATATATATATGTATGTATGTATGTATGTATGCATGTGTATATATATACACCCACGAGTAACTGTACTCTCAATGCAAATCAAAATTTTGTAGTCTCGTCAACTAACTTACATCGTCAGGTTTGTAGGTACAGATTCCGTTTCTACTTGCCTGAGGAGAAAGGTTCGTTCGACTACCTCCGAAACTTGCCGTTGCATGATGCCGAAATAACCCGTCATTAAACATTGAACTGTATATACATACATAAATATATATTTATATATATATATATATATATATATATATATATATATATATATATATATATATATATATATATATATATATATATATATATATATATATATATATATATATATATATATATATATATATATATATATTTATATATATATATATATATATATTTATATATATATATATATATATATATATATATATATATTTATATATATATATATATATATATATATATATATATATATATATATATAGTGTAGTATATTGCCACTTAAGTGTGGCTGACCCCTAGGGGTGGATGTTACTGTTGCTTTTAGCCCCAGGAGGACATCTCCTCCAGGAGGACATCTCCTCCAGCTGGCTTATACTACACTTTATCGTGCAGTTACTGTTAATACTTCATTTAGAGAATTAACATTGCTTATATATATATATATATATATACATATATATATATATATATATATATATATATATATATATATATATATATATATATATATGTATATATTTCTTACAGACACTCTTGGGAAGTGCTTAAGTATTGACCATAGTCCACCTAATATTTATATTTAAGCTTTATTATTACACTCCTCTTTGTGTAATTTATTCATTCCCTTAGAACCCAGCATACTTTCTATATTAGATTCCCTTAATTCCTTCTACGCTATTTCTTTCTCCTGCTCATAGTTATAACTGCATATAAAACCTAGATGTATGCGAGCTAGTAGAATCGTTAGCACGTCGGGCGAAATGCTTAGCAGTATTTTGTCTGCCGTTACGTTCTGAGTTCAAAGAGTTTTTAGTTAAAGAAATCGACCCCATGGCTAATTCTCTGTAAGTGTAGTACTTATTCTATCGGTTATTTTTTCCCGAAATGCTAAGTTACTACGACGTAAACCCACCAACATCGGTTATTAAGCGATATCAAACACAGACACAAAGACACACAGATATATATATATATATATATATATATATATATATATGCATACATACGACGGGCATCTTTCACTTTCCACCTAACAAGTCCACTCACAAGGCTTTAGTCGGCCCGTGGTTGTAATAGAAGACGCTCGCTTAAGGTGCTACACAGTGGGACTCAACCTGGAACCATGTCATTGGGAGGCAAGATTCTTACCACACAGTCACGCCTGTGACTATATATATTTCTGTGTGTGTGTTTGTATATGCATGCGTGTGTGTTTATGAATATGTATGCACGTATATGTGCATGTAAGTATAAATGAATGTACTTATGGATGTGTGTAAAAGTTTGCATGTGCCTGTCTCTTAATAAGGCTTTCTACTGTAGGCTCAAAGCCTGAAGTTTTTGGTGAAGTGGGCTAGTCAATTGCATCGACTGATACCTATATTTCAGACCCCGAAAGGATGAAAAGCAAACTCGGCCTTGGAGGAACTGAACTCAGAACGTTAACCCAGTAGAAATACCGCAAAGCATTTTGTCCGGCATGTTAACCTCTTCCATCTAACCGCCATCCTTCTCTATCTTAATAATAAAAAGGTGTCAGCTGTTCAAGTCCCGTGGCGTAGTGGTTCAAGGTTTGAAAATAATTACTGCAGTCGATATAAATTAATTAAATAGCTTAATGCTGTACTCCGCTATGGCCAAAATCTAATGA
Organism: Octopus bimaculoides; assembly: GCF_046866305.1. Taxonomy (NCBI): domain Eukaryota; kingdom Metazoa; phylum Mollusca; class Cephalopoda; order Octopoda; family Octopodidae; genus Octopus; species Octopus bimaculoides. The sequence continues at coordinate 36,938,296 of NC_142935.1, forward strand.
TTGAAACAAATGACTAAGTAAAAGAGTTAAATTTAATATGATACAGAATTTACTCCCAGCCTCGGCTTAGGGCTGTTACATCCAGCTTTTCTCCACTAAAAATACATGAAATTTAAATTAGCTCTCCAATAGATCCCCACACTTATGAAAGATCTGTCTGCTTAAATATCTAATTTAATTAACAGCTTATTGGCATTTATTTATCTTTTATCTTATTTTATTTTAGTTGAAATATGTGTTGTCTTGGACGTTAAAGTCTTCCCGTAGTCGTAGGAGCACTCACCTAACATAAGGTTTATTTTCGATATTTTTAGACCTGATAGAGCCGATCCCTTCCGGGCTTACCACAGGTGGGCAGAAAAACACAGAAGAGTCGATTACATTAGAGAACTGGTACCTTATATATCAATCAGGGTAAGAGGTAAAAGCGAATTTGGTGTCGGTGTTATTTGAACTCAAGACATAATCTTTAAACCCACCCACCAACAAATCCTTTCAAATATCTTGTGACTTAAGATTTCGCAGAGGAAAATTCTCTGTCGAACTGACACTTATTGCATTGAGTCTACAAACGGAGAAGATAGTCTTCATAAGATTCAATGGTCAATCAGACGCTAGGAAACATTCATTCAAGCTTTCTTCCTTCATATTATGATTATTTGCATTATACTGAAAGAAATTTGATCAACATTTTCTACTGGATACTGGTTTTGAAATTTCTCTTTATTAAACTAATAAATCAATGGAATTAGTACAAGCGAGAAGCAAATTTCTTACAACACAGTCCTCCTGCGGGGCAACTTGGGCAACTGTTTCCTACAGTACTCCACTGTCAACCATAACCTTGTGTGATTATTTAGTAGACGAGAACTGAAAGAAGACTTCCGTATGTGTCTGTCTGCGTGTTTGTGTACGTTCGTACCTTTGTGCTTCTGTTACTCTCCCCCCCCACTAACGCTTGACAATCAGTGTTGTTTGCCTATGCCTCCGTAGCTTTACGGTTCGGCAAAAGAAATCGATAGGATAAGTATCAAGTCTTGAAAACAAAAATGTACTGGTGTCAACTTGTTCGACAAAATCCTTCAAGGTGGTGCCCCAACATAAAAAATAAAATGATATTGTGGCGTAGGTAGACATTTTAAAAAGATAGAAATTATGACATTAATAAGAAATATATTTATTTGTAAAAGTGACGCAAAAAGTCATTCAAACGTTTGGGAGGAATATCAGAACACTAGGACAAATGTTATTTGATCGGATGTTTTGCGCAAACAGTCCTTTTTCTCTAGGTGTTTAAAAGCAACATCGATTGTGGGAGATTTTTTTTTACTCGGAATGAAAAGGGAAAGAAGTGAAAAAAAGGTGAGAAATATTGTAAAGTAGTTAGTTCGGCGTTCAGCCACACCCACAAGCTTAAACCAATTACCAGAAGGTAAGAGAGATACCTCTAACAGGTCTATACATTTCAATTATCGTACATAGCTAAACGTCTCCTTCACACATATTTTGACGTCATAAATATTGCCTAAGGGTAATGATTCTTCCTAGTACATTCCATGAACATAAACTACACAATATGATGCCAAAATTACAACATTTTTATAAGGAAGTTATTGCATTTAGCTTTTCTTCAGAACTTGGATATTTTCCAGCAGAAAAAGAAACAAATAAATACAGTGTTATAGATTAAACATTCCAAACTCAAAGCAAGATCAAAGGAACGCTAAAATTTTATAACTATACGAAAAATTCATCTCTGAAGCTGAAATTGAAATTCAATCTAAGAAGAAGGGGAAAAAAATGAAAAGAAAAAGCGATTTAAAGCAGCCAACGTTTTCGACGTTTTAAGTATACTACTGACATAAGATGGAAAGCCTTTAACTAGTCTGAACGAATCGGTTTATGAATTTAATTACACCCAATAAACAACGTAACCATGAACCTTTTACTGGCAAATGTATAGAATGAGTTAGCGACAAAGCTAAATTGATATTATGCAAGCGTACACGAAGTTATTGGTTTATGAATTGATAAAAGTATTTTTAACCCAATTTAACACTCCAGCTTAACAATATATTACATATAGTCAAGAATATAACAAACTAACATCTTCAATATAGATCATTTCGCTGCGCTTCTATATCTATAGTTTGCGCAATAACCGTAAAGTCAAGGTAAGAAATATATTTACAGCTGAACATTATGTTGATTAAAATATTTTCAATTTAAACAGCTAAAAACCTGGTTATCTATCTATCTATCTATCTATCTATCTATCTATCTATCTATCTATCTATCTATCTATCTATCTATCTATCTATCTGTCTGTCTATCTATCTGGCTGGATGGCAGTCTATCATATTGTCTCTATGTTAATATATCTAGTTATCTATCTGTCTACTTACCTATCTTTCTATCACACTATCTATCTATCTGAATGTATACCAGCTTTTCTCTGATATAATACATTTGGTGAAGTTTTAGTTACCAACAAAGTTCACACTATCCCACTTATGCGTATCGATCAAAACTTGATTAACTTCCCACGTATTTTACAGGATAACCCAAAAGCCGCTAGACTATTTCACAATATAATCCTTTTCTTTATTTAACATTCACATTTTCTCTTTTATAAACATTGAATACACTTCTTGGAAAACATATTTTAATTACTTTTAAAAGGTCACCATGTTGTCCTTGAGAATGGCGGGCCCTTTCTAAATAGTTTTCTATCACTATTCATGATATTTCTTGGCGCATTCCTTCAATTTTATATGTATATATCCTTCAACTTTTGGGAGACCGTACCATCTGGAAAAGAAAGGACACGTTGGATAATGTAGTCAAGCATAGGATTTTCCTAAAGAATAAATATTGAACGATCATGATCTGAAATCATATTTTCAAGTTTAACAATATCAACCTTGATTAACATTACAACGATATCAACATCTACCAGTACCGTATTTCCCGGCATAGGAGTGGAAATTTTCAGACCAAGATTTATACCCCAACAAAAAGGTAGGTCAATTTATATACCAAAACGAATTTGCCGGAAGAAATTTTCCTCGGGAAATGCAACAGGATTTAGAAAGTTAGTGACAATGCTTGAATGTTTACGTTATGTAAGCTATCGACTTGTATGCCAGGTAATAAGGTACTTATATAACCAATCTAGGACGCTTTCAAAATCAACAACCGTATTATTTAAACTTAAAACTAACTGAATACAGGTTGGTATTTAATTTATCGCTTCATCAAAAAGACTACGAGTTGTCACCCTACATGAAATATTTTTAAATCGATTCGTTTCATTTGTTCTAAAACATTTCTTTGTGCAGACCAATTAACAAAATCAAATATGGATAAATATGAGTGTCTGAGTGTTTGTGTATATGAGTGAAAACTATGCATACGTGCCATAGAAAATGTATTGAAAATACATATGATTTGTATTATGTTTTACGTGTGATTACGTCTAAGTAATTTCCTTTATTATATTACCATTCACCAATTGCAAAATTAGCGATTGCTTTTCTTAATATAGATGTATGTATGTGTATATACACACACACACATATATGTATATCTATATATATGTATATATATATATATATGCTTATACATTCAGTTACACACATATATGTATCTATGCATGTAAATATGCATGTACATAGATACATATATGTATCCATGCATGTAAATATGCGTGTAGAAATGAGTGGGTGTGTTGTGTGAGTGTGTGTGGATGTGTGTGTATGCGTTTGTTAAGTAATATATTATTTGTTTTAATGCATAAGATTTGTATCTACAAATGCATGATGATCGAGTGCTAGATTTCGTACGACGTTTTATCGACCATGAGAGGATTAAATAATTTAAACGTTGGGTATCAGTTTATCCGTTTTAAAGTTGCTGTGCACAACCTTTCATATGCAGATGAAATTTCACCCACACAAAAATATGAAACCGCTTACGGTTGATGCCCCTCTATGTATCATTTCTAATTTTGAAATTAGAATTTAATTTAGGATTATTATATGTTTACGAAAGCTTGACAGACATCTTCAGCCAATACGTCATACTACTCCGGGCTGATGACGAGCAAAAACTCAGAAACATGTCCCAAGAAACTTGGCTGGGTGGATGTGCTTGTCACTCCTCGTAAACATAAGGACACAGGAAATGTGTCAAAGCCGACAGGAAGCAGTGCAGCTTCTTAGGGCTAAATAGCAGTAATATATTTCCATTCTTAGGACTGTCACGTTAAGTTGACAGCATACAACTAATTTATATATATATATATATATATATATATATATATATATATATATAGGGAGAATTCACAAAAAGACAAAAGACGAAGGCAGGTGGTGTAGACAACAACTAAATGTTTTAGTTTAACGCTCAGGAAGTGAAAAAGTCTTTAACGTTTCGAACCTACGCTCTTCCACTGAAAAGAACACATGAAGAAACAGGAAGAGAAACTACAAAATGTGTAGTGGCAAGCGATCTGTCATGGCGAATGCCGGAAAGAGGGGTCGCACAGGAGAGCTAGGAAGAAGGAGAGATAATAAAGTAGTGGTGATCCCAAAAGGAAGGTGCGCATGCGATTGTATAAGAGATCACGTATGTGTGTGTGTAAGAGGGCTGGTAACCTTGACGTGTGTGTGTGTGTATGTGTAGTTGTGTGGATGATGGAGTGGCGCTGGGAAGTGGTCAATGCTAGAAAGTGGTTAGGGCTGGGAAGTGGTGCGATGTGATGTAGTGTTTTGTGGTATGGTGGTGAATGGTGTGGTAGTGTGCGCTGTGGTGGTGTTGAGATGTGGGGGAGGCGAGAGTGGGGAAAGTAAGTGTGGGGGTAGAGGTGGGTATATGGGAGTGAGTATAAGGGATGGGGTGCGGGTGCGATGGTATGGATAGAGAAGGTGGAGTTGGATTGTGTAGGGGTGGGACTACGAGGGAGGGCTGACGATGAAGAGAGAAGGAGAAGGAAGAAGGCGGTAGGAGTGAAGAGAAGAGAGAAGGAGAGTAGGAGTGAAGAGAATTAATAGTAGTCGGAGCAAGAGAGGAGAGGTGGGTGGGAGGAAGTAGGTGTGAGAGGGAGATGGGAGATGGGAGGAGGGTTATATGAAAAGAGGAGGAGAGTTGAGCCCATTCGGTGCAAAGGAGCGAAGAGAGAATATTAATCCCTGTTCACGGCGAAAACAGGAGTCCGGATGGCCCCTGCGCAACGACAATCCGAACAGGTGTTGCATAGAGTGACCGGTAAAGTGGACATCCTTTACGCTAGAAATCGACCATCAACAGTCACACCACAAAAGAAAAGAATGTTTTCCAGGGAAATTCAGCGCACACCAGAACATCAACGGGCAAGAATAAATGAAAATATACAAAAATAAAGAATTAGTCGCAGACGAGACTTCGCACATTAATGGATTGACACACCTCCGCCTCAAATGGGTTATGTAAGTAAAAATTACATTAGCCCATGAATGTGCGAAACCTGGTCTACGACTAATTCTTTATTTTTGTATATTTTCATTTGTCTTGCCAGGTGATGTTCTGGTGTGCGCTGAATTTCCCTGGAGAACATCCTTTTCTTTTGTGGATTGACCGTTGATGGTCGATTTCTAGTGTACAGTATGTCCACTTAGTGGTCATCCCTTCTCATATGTATGTGATATAATTTTTCTGAATATTCAAAATTTTCTTTATGCTAGGCCACTGGTTTTAAATTGGTGTTAATTAAATTCATATCCAATTTATCACTTTTATTTAAATATATTTATGTATATATATATATATATAATAATACAAAGAATATATATACATGTATACACACATATATGTACATACTTACATCTACGTGTGTATATATATGCATATCAGGGTATAGGACGTTAGAACAATAAACTACAGACAACGGAACGAACACATAGGAAAACGGAAAGCCACTTGGAATATCCCTTCATCAGCTGTCTCTATTCTATCTAGACATTTCGAAGATAAGACAGAACGTACTCTAGAATAGTCTCTTCCTGAGTAGTTGATCAACCCACTACACGGAGGATTCCAAGGTGGCAAACACAAACCAAGACAGGAAAAATTCGACAGTGAAAACAACATTCAAAAGCCGTACGGCCAAACGCAAATCTGAGGTAGAACGCTAGTAGTTCGTCTTGCCTTCACAGCGGCTGGAGTGAAAAGAAAGTTGACCACAGGTCACACGAGAGCAGAGAGGATGGTGGAGGGAGGAAGTGGAACAAGGAGGGAGGGACAGAAGGGTATAGCAGTGAAGTAGAGGCCAGGACAGAGGTATAGATAGAACGATAGAGGAAGACAGATAGATAAATAGATAGAAAGATAGATAGATAGATAGATAGATAGATAGACAGATAGATAGATAGATAGATAGATAGATAGATAGATAGAAAGACAGTCACGTCAGAATAATAGTAGACTTACTTGCAAAAAAGGACGTGTGCGTTCAATAATGTAATAATACAAAGAATATATATACATGTATACACACATATATGTACATACTTACATCTACATGTGTATATATATATATTCATTTATGCATGTATATATATATGTATATATATATTTATGTATATATATATATTCATATATATATATATATATATATATATATATATATATATATATATATATATATATATATATATATATATATATGCTTACGCACACGCGAGGATATTTGCAAGAAGCTTGAACCCAGGCTCGTGGTCCCGGACCCCTGTCGCATTGCGTAGCAACTTGGGAAAGCGTCTTCTAAATTAGCTTCGGGCTAACCAAAACCTTGTGAGTGAATTTTGTAGGTGGAAAGTGAAAGAAGCCCGCTGTATATATATATATATATATATATATATATATATATATATATATATATATATATATATATATATATATATATATATATATATATATAAATATATATTTTCCAGCAGCATATTTGAGTGCACACCTCGTTGGATGGTGTAGGTATATTTTTAGTGGAGTAGTCGAGGCAAAGCTTTCCATATTTATGAGAGACCTGTGGTTTCCGTAAGTATATATAACCGCGGCCAACTGGTAATCTATTAAACATAAACCACATGGTCTATGTAAAACAACTGAGAGACGACGGGATTCCATACTCGATCTCATAGAAAATCCTCGAGATCCCATGCCCCTACATCAACGGGACAAAACGGTGCACTCCCTCGAATAAGGGACATCCTTAACTCCAGAACGAAGATATTCGGGTCATGTCTACATTTAAGGAGGTTCCTGCTATCTTTTTGGAGGCCACAAGATGGCGGCACAGCCGGAAGTCAATAGCCGATAGGCAAGGGAGATAATCCCTAATGTTACCCTTGAGTAGTGAGGCATTTCCTCCTCCATACTTTAAAGAGGTATTGGGCCAATATGGGCGATACGCCATAAAGCTAAACCTTTCATGGACGGGAAACCCACCGTAATTCCATAAACCGGCTTTTCCCAGTTTTCTATGTACACACACGCACACACACACAGACACAGACACACACACACACATACACACACACACACACACACACACACACACACACACATGTATATTAAAATAGATAGTGGATATTCACATTAGTGTTTCATCAGTGTTTCAAATATAAAATTGTGAGTCGTTTTCTTTATGACTATAAAAAGTTACGGTTCCCTGTTCAAATACAGCTTTTATTAAATACACATCCAAGAAAATATAAGTGTAGAAAAGTAAATGAATAAACCAGCTCCAGTTTCCTTAGGAATAAACAATATTTTGATATATAAGTTTTAAAAATAAGATAACGGATTCATGATTTTTCTCATCATTGATATATATTCCTGCAGGTTCTTATATATTTGTAATATACCCCTAATATTAAAATTGTCTCCACCCTTGCCTT
>NC_142935.1:36951232-36981232 GCF_046866305.1 Octopus bimaculoides
GCATACCTCTCCCGCCTTCGTTCCAGTAACTCAGTAACTCAGTAACTCAGTCGTTCCATTGATGCAATTGTCTTTGTGTAATTTCGTTGGACTGCTTCAAGCTCTACTATCGTCCTTGTAGTATAAGGTGACCATAGCTGAGAGCAGTAGTCCAGTTGGCTGAGGATAAATGACTTCCATAGTGTCATCATAGTTTCTTCGTACTTTGTCCGGAAGGTTCTCAGAATCAACCGGCCAGTCTTCTGGATACTGCTACCATTTTGTTGATATGTGTGTGAAATGAGGCATTGTTGCTCATTTCTATTCCAAGATCACGCACCGTATTTAATTCTGGGATCGTTGCTCCACTTGGTCCACATACTGATGTCGTGATTCCTGAGCAGTGCTTAACTGGTAACGGGGGAAGGGGCTGCAATTTACTTGCATTAAATTGCATGTTGTTATCCTCAGCCGATGTATTGATGGCATCTAGATCTTTTTGTTAGAGCAGAGCATCAGAGGTCTCCTTGACTGACTGTGCGACTTTTGTGTCGTCAGCATAGCTGTTAAGCATGGCCGTCTCTGTCACTGATGGCATATAGTTGGAATTTACAAACAAAAACAAAACAAAACAAAAGACGAATACGGTGGTGTAAACTAAGCTATACACGCATATGCACAAACACACATACATGTATGTATGCATATTTATATATATATATATATATATATATATATATATATATATATATATATATGAGTCTGTGTGTGTGTGTGTGTGTTTTATTAGTTTCAGTTTAAAGCTGTGGCCATTCTGGGCACCGTCGTTTTGCTACACTGTTATTATTAAGAGCCTCCTGTGTTATGTGGCATTTGGTGAATAAGAGAATTTCATGTCACTACCCTCATTTGCACCTTCTGCTGCGTGGTTGGCTCATCTGGGACTCTCGACAGGAAAAGATCCAGTTTTGATTTGAAAATAACTACATCCAATTTGTGTAGGTCCCTCAGGTTCTTTGGGAGAATATTAAAATGCTGTGGGTCCCTGAAACCCAGCCTGTTGCAGTAACTAGTCCTGCAGCGCGATGGTATTGCTAGGATCTTTGGGATCTTGCCAAAATTTGGCACAATCCCTTCCAGGATCTTCCAGCTGTATATCACTACATATCACTCCTGCCTTCGCTCCAGGGAGTAGAGAATTAGCTGTTTCAGCCTTATCCAATAGCTGAGATGTTGCAATGAGACGAACTTCTTCGTGAAGCTTCGCTGTATTGCTACAAGGTCCGCTGTTAATTTTAGACTGTGGGGTGACCATAGCTGGGAGCAGTAATCCAGGCGGCTGAGGAGAATGTCCTACAGAGGACCATCATGATTACCTTCTCTCTGGTTCTGAAGGTTATCAGGATCCATACAGCTAGTCGTCTGCACTTTGTCCCCAACCTGGCAAAGTGCAATTGGAAAGAAGTATCACCACTCACATCGATAGCCAGGTCCGGCACTGATTTAAGCTCTAGGATTGTGTTCCCCTTGCGGGCCGGTGTAACCTGTAAGTTTTATATTTAGTTTTGGGTGCTGGTAGGGCAAGGCTTGTGATTTTCCAGCGTTAAACTGCATATTATTGTCTTCAGCCATCTGTAAATTGAGTCCAATTCCTATATATATATATGTATCATATAATAATAATAATAATAAATAGTAAATAATATATATATATATATATATATATATATATATAAAGAGTAGATAGACAACCGACAACTGATGAAGGATCCTTCTCTATGTTTACTTGTCCTGTTTTCCATTTGTATCTTGTTTATGTATTTAACTCGTTTGAGGGAGAGAGGGAGACAGAGGCAGACAGATAGAAAACGGTGAAGGAGGGAGGGGGAGAAAGGGGGAATTAGAGAAGAATGGAGGAAGAGAACAGTATAGAGTAAAGAGTCGCATCAAAAAGGTGAAGATAAACTTACTTGGAAATGGATGCGTGGCGTTCAATTAAATAATAAATGGTAAATAACATATAGTATATATATATATATATATATATATATATATATATATATATATATATATATATATATATATATATATATATATATATATGTATGTATGTATTATATTATTCTTTTATTATTTTACTTGTTTCAGTCATTTGACTGCGGCCATACTGGAGCACCACCTTTAGTCGAGCAAATCGACCCCAGGACTTATTAATTGTAAGCCTTGTACTTACTCTTTTGTCGAACCGCTACGTTACGGGAACGTAAACACACCAGCATCCGTTGTCAAGCGATGTTGGGGGCACACAAACACAGACACATAAACATATATATACATACATACATATATACGACGGGCTTGTTTCAGTTTCCGTCTACCAAATTCCCCCCACAAGTCTTTGGTTTGTTCGAGGCTATAGTAAAAGACACTTTCCCAACGTGCCACGGAAAAAATTTTTTGCTAAACAAATGGTAAACAGAGAGAAAAAACCCTTCTCTGTGTTTACTCGTCCTGTTTCCCATTTTTTTTCGTTGTTTACGTGTTTAACTCGTTCACGTACTTCATGTTGTTTGCACCGTTGGTGACGTCCTGTACTCATATATGCATGTATATACAATATATAATTTACAATTTATTATTTAATTGAACTCCATGCATCCATTTCCAAGTACACACACACACACACACACACACACACACACACACACACACACGCACATATGTGCATAAGTACATAGAGCTGAAACAAATACGATTAATTCGGTTATGCATGCATATGAATTCGTCTTTTTACGTCTAGGTATGTTTATGCTGCTGTGTGTGGTCTATCTAATCAGCTTCGGTACTGCTAAATTTAGTAGCAACACAAGTGTTCATCAAGATGACTCCTTGAATATGTAGAGGTAGACGGCCATTTTTGCTTTTGTGTGCTGGCATACTAGCTATTGTATAATGAGTTAAGCTATCTAAAATAATAGTTAACTTCTTATTATCCGATATTTACTATTTTAGTGCTCATATTATATCAGAATATGTTCTTAGGATATATATTTAGATTAGCACCCAAGCATCAGGCTAGATTATACAAAGCTCACATAATTTAAATTCCTTCATTTTCGTGAAACATATATATATACATAATAAAGTTATATATGTATATATAAATATATTTATAGATACATATATGTGCATTTATCCATCCATTCATTCATCCATCCATCCATCCATCCTTCAGCGTAGTCGAATATGTAGTCTTTTAACACTTTCCAACAGAAACTGAAAAAAGATATCAAATGCATAAAGAGTTTTAAATAAAAAATCGGCATTTTTTCTGATAAAACCAAGAGCTTATACCTTGTAGAAAACAGTACATATTCAAGACTCATTACACAACAGCATCATCAATAATTACACCAAAGCTAAGCTCCAAATTTATCACGAAATTAATAAAGAAGCTAGCATTATCGCCGCCAGACTTAAATTAAATAAAAAAAAATAGAGGTCCTTCCAAAAAAAAAAGTCTTTTATAACTATCAAGGACCATAAAAATAACTTCTTATTTAATCCTAAATGTAGGATTATTATCCCAGCTATATCAGAACCTGGTATTATTAGTAAAGAAATTTTAGGAAAAATCAATGCGAATGTCAGGAATGCTACTAGGATAGTATAATGGTCCAATAGTATAGAAGTCATTGACTGGTTTAAAGCCCTTAAGAATAAGAATAAAACGAGATTTATCCAATTCGATATTGTCGATTTTTATGCCACTATCTCTAAAGTATTGCTAGATAAAGCCCTCACCTCCGCAATCGAATTTATAGAAATTAGTACACAAGATAAGGACATAATCTTCCATGCTAGAAAGACTTTACTCTTCAGTGACAAGGCAAAGTGGGTTAGGATTATCGATACAGAGGGTGTTTTCGATGCGAGCATGGGGTCATATGCTAGAGCAGGCATATGCGATCTCAATGGATACTTGATACGTTATGCAAGACTTTTCCTGACGTATTTTTCGCCATTTACAAAGATGATGCCCTAGCTTTAACCGCAAATACCAATGGACTAGCACAATATCGGTTTAGGAAGGACATTATCTAAATGCTGAAAACTTTCGGTCTTAGCATAACTGCAGATACAAACCTGACGGTTGTCAATCTTCTAGATGTATCCTTAGATCTAAATAAGAATATTTATAAACCTTATAGGAAGCCCAACGATAGACTTAGTTATATTAATGTGGGTTCCTGCCATCCCCCCATTGTGTTTGAAAATTTAGTTAAAAACATTAGCTAAAGAATTTCTACCCTCTTCTCCAATAGAGACATTTTTAATAGCGTGGCCCCAGTATATAATAGGGCTCTAAAAGATAGTGGATTTAGCGAGGAAATAACTTATACATTTGTCACCAGTTCAATAATAAAGAAAAGAGACATAGGAATAGGAAAAACCATCTGGTTCACCCCCTACTCCTCCGAAGTGACCTTTAATATAGGTAAAAAGATACGATGTATGAATACGAATTAAATAAGAAATATAAATAATATATATATAAAAGTAAAAAATATACATATATATACATTGAAAAAAGATATATATATATATATTTACAGATATTTTGTTGGGTGGCAGTAGACTGTTCAAGAGTTCCTCCGCTCTCTGACGGGTCTTATTTTTCATCCCGCAGGGTGTCCAGCAGCACCCTCCACACCAAGCAAGCCTGATGGTGTTGCCATTTTAGTCGCCCACGACCCGACCATGCGACAGATTGTACTGGATTACATGTTACAAGTAGCACTTAGGAGCGACATTGACATATATAATATATATATATATGGCATTTTTCGAAGCTACATTTATTTCAATTTTCAAATAGAACTATTTCTTTCTCTCAAGAGACCTTTCCAAATTCCTTTTTCAAAATTTCCATTCAAGTGTCATTTTCTCTTTAAATAAATACATACACTTTGCATTATACCATCAAGTTTTCCACTTAAAATTGTCGCTACTCCTCGTCCAATGGACAAAAACATGCTAGACATTTGAGAAATTTTGTAAGACAGACAAACGTATTTACACACACACTCACAAAGACGCACATACGCGAGCGCACATATACATACAAATAAATAAATATACATACGTGTATACTTACAAATATATATACATACATGTATACTAACACATACCCGTATAGGTGTGTGCACATACGCATACTACCATATTTATACAAACAAGCATGCATAAACGTATGTGTGTTTATGCGTATACATATACATGTGTGTATATAAATATTCTCTAAAAACGTGTAGAAGTGTATGTATTCACACACACATACGCACACACACACACACACACACACACACACACACACACACACACACATATATATATATATATATATATATATATATATATATATATACACACACATGCTTTCTTTTTCCTTTTCAGCCTCGGATGTGAGATAAAATGCCAATAGCACTATATGTGATTGGTGTTGAATTCCCATCAATCCAGCTGCAAACGAATTACTGTGTTGCATGTTCGTCCAAAGTATTTATATAACTAATTATTTTACTGACATGATGAATTGGTGTGATGAAATAAGAATTAATTTTTAAAACTTGTAAACTAGAAAATCAATAACTTGCAAACGTTATTTCCTAAACTGAATATCCGATCGATAATTTTCTGTCCATTCAATTTCACCTGATATAGTTTACAAGAAGTAAAATAAGTCGTGCATAATAAACAACCTACCATATCACTGCTACATAACATTTCCTGGTATACATATATATTTCGTTAAAAGATTTTATCTGAACTGGCGTGTTGGAAGAGCATACATTGTTACACACTTTGCTAGTGTTATATTTACCATTTATTTAATAAACCTTGCTTAGTCACGTCTGTTCTTGTGGTAAAAATATTAGGCGAAAGCATGCTTGTCTGGTTAACAAATTTATGTCGTTGCTACGTGGTTTCGAGTTTAATTCCATCATTCGGACATTATTTTTCTATCGTAGTTTCTGTTCAACGCATAAATTTTGACCGATATTTGTTCCGAAGCTCTCCATCCTGATTTCAAATGACGCCAAATGCCATCTTGACTTTCAACCATTTGGGATCGATAAACATAACAGTCTTGTTTGGTTTATTGGCAAAATTGTTAGAACATTGGTTTGGATATTTTATGGAATTATTTCTAGCTTTTGGCGTTCTGGTTTCAAATCCCGTCATGGTCTACTTGAACTGAATCCATAGAACAGTTTTGTAGCATCTTTAGTGGTGTTCACTTCGTTGCAATTATACAGGCCAGATAACAGCTTTAAGGATACTTTCGTCCCTTCCACCAACTTCAGAGGTTCTGCAAAAGCTCATGGAATGTAGTTTCTTTCCTGGAACAAAAGCTCTATGGAAGGCCATCGTAAAGGTCCTCCAGGTTTTGGGGTGATAGACTTAAACTGCTTCTGGACTTCATAACACCACGTGATCCCTCAATAAATGTTTTGGAATCCATTCAGTTTTTGTCACTTTTTAGTTGGCTTGTAGAAAAAGAAAATGTCAGATTTTGCCGCTTCATCTCCGATTTCATATAGTAACTTCAAAAATATTCCTAGTTCATGGTACAGGTACTTCAGGTATCTCATTGATAAAACCAGTATTTGAATATTGTTACATGCATATGTGTGTATTATTATACTTCCAAATGGAAGTATTATATATAGAATATATCACTTGTAGGGTTAGATTATTTTAACTATATTTGTATTGTGCCGATATGACCATCAAAATCTTTCTTTTGCAAATGGCCAGTTTGTATATAGTTGCAGTAAAGAAAGCAGTTCTCCTGATCTTGTTGAGTCATAGTCGAAACCCCATCGGTTTTGACGATGAGTATTCAGTTATTCGACCAACTGAATTGTTACTCATGAAGTTAATGAGTAAATGACTGAGTATATCATAAGAACGGTTATTCTTAACGTGATTCTCGAGAAGACTCAGCGTGACGCATTGCTAGAGAGCTGAATCTTTAAATTACAAATATGATACAAAGAGGGGGGAAGAGAGGGAAAATAAAGAGAGAGAGAGAGAGAGAGAGAGAGAGAGAAATAGGGAGAGAGGAAAACGAAGTTAATAGGCGTAGGAGTGGCTGTGTGGTAAGTAGCTTGCTTACCGACCACATGACTCCGCGTTCAATCCCACTGCGTGGCACCTTAGGCAAGTGTCTTCTAATATTGCCTCGGACCGACCAAAGCCTTGTGAGACGGAAACTGAAAGAAGCCTGTCGTATATATATATATATATATATATATATATATATATATATGTGTGTGTGTGTGTGTGTGTGTGTGTGTGTGCGTATGTGTTTGTGTGTCTGTGTTTGTCCCCCTAACATCGCTTGACAACCTATGCTGGTGTGTTTACGTCCCCGTAAACGAGCGGTTCGGCAAAATAGACCGATAGAATAAGTACTAGGCTTACAAAGAATAAGTCCTGGAGTCGATTTGCTTGACTAAAGGTGGTGCTCCAGCATGGCCACAGTCAAGTGACTGGAACAATTAAAAACCAGCAAGTTTAAGGGACGGATTGCAATCGGTTACTCAGTACTTATTTTGTCCACTCCCGAAAGGAAGAAGGGCAAAATTAGACTCGGCAAAATTTGAACGGTGAACTAAAGGATTCGTAAGAAACGCCGTTCGATATTTTTTTGGACGCTCTACTGATTCTCTCAGCTCATTGCTTTTAATGAGGGTTACAAATTTTGGCACAATACCAGCAATTATAGGGCTGAAGGGCTTGGCGGGTACATCGAATCCAGTGCTCAACTGGTGCTTATGTCATTGATGGCAGAGGGATGAAAGATAAAGCTTGTTTCGGTGATAGTTGAACTAAGAGCGCCTAGAACTAAAATGAAAACCAGAATAACATTTACTCGGTGCTAGAACAAGTGGTTTATTTCGTCGCTTAGTTGCAACATACACTCTACAAAAACTGAACTGCGTGGAAAACATCAACAACAATTAGAAATTTTTTTGATGGTACGATACCAAAATTAAAATTAAAATAAATATAGAGCAACGTGACACGTCATCCTGCAGCAAATAAACAACCGAACTAAGCCACATGAGCATATAAATAAACCCAATGTATCATATAGCCCGGGATACACAATACAAGAAGATGGTCGTAGCTTGGAGCCATATGATAATAGGCTTGCACTGACCTGGGCCGACCTAATGTGACCTGAACTGTTCTGACCTGAGCTGTACAATAAATAATGTTAGAAGAAAAGGAAAAAAACACATATCAAAATATATCTGAAAGACAAGTGCAAAGCAAGAGCAAAGACTGTTATAAACGTTGTTTTGCATGATCTACATGCAATTGGCAGATTTAGCTCGAAACAAAATCATGTTATGGAAGTAAACGACACAGAACAAATTAAAAGACCGGATATTCATCATCATTATCATCATCATCATCATCATCATCATCTTTTTCTTTTTTCTTTTTCTTTTTTTCTTCTTTTTCTTCTTTTTCTTTATGCATTTTCTTTTTCTTCTTTATACTTTTATTCTTTTTCTTTATCTTCCTCCAAAATTTTTCCTCCTCCTCCTCCTCCTCCTCCTCCTCATCATCATCATCATCACTATCATCATCGTTATCATGGTCATCAGCTTTTTCTTCTTCTTTATTTTCTCCCCCTTCTCTTCCGCTTCTCCTCTCCCTCCCCAGCTTCTCCCCTCCTGCTCCCCTCCTGCTCCCCTCCTGCTCCCCTCCTGCTCCCCTCCTGCTCCCCTCCTCTTTCTTCTCTCCTCCCCTTTTCTTTATCCTCCTCCATCTACCCTTTTCACTATCTCTTACCGCCACCATTCCTCCTCCTCGTCCTCCTCCTTTTTTCTTTATCTTCCTCCATTCTTCTTTATCCTCCTGTCTTCTTCTTCTTCTTCTTCTTCTTCTTCTTCTTCTTCTTCTTCTTCTTCTTCACTTTTGTCATACAAAGTAAAAGTTTGTGTAGAGTCTTCGATTGATTTTACTGTTGCGTTCTAGCAGGCTGAGTAAGAAGTAAGCAACGTTTTGAAACATGAAATTCATCACAATATATTTCAGCAATGCGGAAATTTT
Source organism: Octopus bimaculoides (assembly GCF_046866305.1). NCBI lineage: Eukaryota > Metazoa > Mollusca > Cephalopoda > Octopoda > Octopodidae > Octopus > Octopus bimaculoides. Next base: position 36,960,347 of record NC_142935.1, read on the forward strand.
ATTCATCAAACTAAGAACCATTACATTCAACACATTTTTCCATCGAGTTACAAGTTTGATTATTCCGGTAACATAAAATTCTAAGGTTCCGGAGCTGATGAACTCTTTGAACGCACTTTTAGCATCGGTTTGATTTTGAACTCCTTCTCTCGCAGAAAAAAACATGAAGGTACTTGAAAAAGTGGTGGTCGGTAGGAGAAGGTCTGGGGAATAAGCTGGACAGGGAAGAACTTCGTAACCAAGTTCTTTCAACTTCTGGAACATCATTAGTGACGCATTGTTATGCATTGTCGAGCATTATCATGAAGAATGATTGGCCCTTTTCTGTTGACCAGTCTGGGGACGGAGGAGTAGCAGTTTTTCGTTTATTTTGGCAATCTCACGGCTATGTTTCTTCAGTAATGATTTTTTTCCGGGTTTTAAGACGTTATAGTGGATGAGTCCAACAGTACACCACCAAACAGTGACCATAAGTTTCTTTTAGAAGAGCTCGGCTCTAGAGAAGGTTTTCGGTGCTTCATTTTGGTTCAACCACTGCGAAGAATATTTTTTTATTATTCTATAGAATCCACTTTTCATCGCAAGTTACAATACGGTCGAGAAATGGATCGGTTTGGTTACGGAGAAGGAGCGACAAGCAAATTTCATATCTACAAGGTGACGTAATGAATATTATAGAAATAGATGTCAAATACTATTTCCAACTGAGGATTGCAAAGCATGTTTCTCATGCACAGCATGAAATTAGTTGATATTGGGATATGTATTAGCTGCCTTCATATTCCATCCTGAAAGTAGACCTATTTTTTAAGAATATTCATTACATTGCTCGTGAGTGTAGAATTTGTAGTTTTTTTTTTAGCTTTCGCTTTGATTTTTAGCAAGCGGTATCTTTACCCTTCTTTTCTTCAAAAAATTTATATTATACCTGTTCAGGTAGAAGTCTTGCTAGCCACCTCATTATTACTGTTTTTAACAGTAATGATACTTCACATATTTACTTATATATAAATATATATATATATATTATACATACTACGCTATATATATATATGTATATGTACACACACACACACACACACACACACACACACACACACATACATATATAACTACGCCACTTACTATTAGGTTGTCAAGAAAGTTCTTGCGGTTTTTAACCTTAAAATTCAGATGCACATATCTCGGCTCAGACAAAACTTCATTAATCGAAATAAGAACCACCAAAATCAGCACACTTTTGCCAACGTGAAACAAGTTTATTGATGCCAGTAGCGTAAAAATCCTGCGTTCTGATGGCGATGAAGTCGTTGAAGGCGTGTTTGGTATCGTCTTGGTTTTTTAAGCATTTTTCACGCAGGAAGTTGTCGAGATGCTTGAAAAAGTGGTAGTCGGTAGGCGAGAGGTCTGGTGAGTATGGCGGATGAGGCAGAGTTTCGTAGCCCAATTCTGCAGGGTCAGTTTTGCGACGTTGTCGTGGAGAAGAATTGGTCCTTTTCTATTGACCAATGCTGGCTGTTGTCGGAGTTTCTTATGCATTTCATCCATTTGCTGACAGTACCTCTCCACCGTAATGATTTTGCCTGGATCTAAAAAGCTGTGATGGACGAGACCGGCCGCAGACCACCAAACAGTCCCCATGACCTTCTTTTGGTGCAAATTTGACTTCGGGAAGTGCCGTGGTGCTTTGTCGGCATCCAACCACTGAGCTGAGCGTTGGTTTAAAAGTCCTTTTAAACCAAGGACTTTTCCATACCACTCGTATCTATATGTGTATTTGTGTGTGTGTGTGTGTGTGTGTGTGTGTGTGTGTAAGTGTACGTGCGCGTGTATCATTGTGTCAATGTTTGTTCCTACCATCGCTTGACAACCGGTGTTGGCGTGTTTACGTCATCATAATTTAACGATTCTGCCAAAATAATCGATACAATAAGTCCCAGGCTTTAAAAAGCGTTTCCAGGCAGTGCCCCAGTATGGCTGCATTCTAATGATTGAAATAAGCAAAAGATACGGTATAAAAGAAAAGGTGGTATTAAAAACGGCGAGCCAATCTCCTAAATTGGCCTAGTTACGTTACACAGAAGTTTACATGACACAATTTATGGTTGCGTATCACGAGAGATAGATCGAAGGATGTCAGCGATGTCGTTGATCCCCTGGTCATCATCACTTTGTGGTAAGTGTTGAAGTAGTCAGAAATATTCTGTAGCTGGATGGAGTTAACATGAATAGGGAAGTCTGCAAACTATCCACGGAAAGCAATGATACATTCTGAAGCTGTTAGTCAGAAGTTGTAGAAAGAAAACTATGGACGAGTCATGCAGAGAGCCGAAATCCAAGCTGCTACACCGGTGGCAGTAAGGGTCACTTAATGGTTACCTACGTGAAAGAAGTTGAAAGAAGGAGTAGAAAAGAGTAGCAGAAACTGCAGCAGAAGTTTCTATTCTCTTTGTACCGTCAGAAGCGGCTCCGTAAATTACGTAAAGATTATCTTGTTGTAGATCATAAAAGGCATCACACCTGAAATTGATCTCAATGCCGAGTAATCCCCTTTGCTCTCAGCAACACAATTCTATCCTCTTGAGTAGCATTGAGTATTAAGAGAAAACTATAACAAGATAGCCAGTTGTCTGGAACTGCCGTTCAACAAACATTAAAAAGACAAGGAGACGAGAAGAATGCAAACAAGATCCTCCAAATGGAGTCCACCCATGATTGTCATTCAGATTTACAGCGTTTAATGTGATGTATGATCTTCAAAATAACAATCCAGTTATTCGTGTGACATGAAAAAGGGCCGGCATACCAGACATCCGAAAAGACAGAAATTTGGCAAGCCCCAGGTTGGCTGTCTCTCAATCCCTTTCCGTAGTTTAATGTAATCAAATGATGTCACTATATATATTTCTATCAAGCAACCCATTCTTTCTCTGTTTTTCTCTCATTCACTGACATTTTTTCATACACTGTTTCAATCTTACATATTCAGAAATATTACCACCTACTCCCAGAAAGCTGATTATTTTCTCATGTGCATATTTTTCTAGATTACACGCACGCACACACACACACACACACACACACACACACACACACACACACACACACATATATATATATACACACGCACACACATGTAGATGTTTTGTTTGCTACAGAAGACAATTTTTATTGATAGAAAGTAAAACAAAAACTATAACAAGCTAAAACTAACTGACAGGTCTTGATGGAATTTAGAAAGCAGCAAGTAATTCTTTTAAAATATAAATGTTGTCATGTATACACATACATCGATATACATACGTCAAATCTATTTGTTCATATGGAGAATTTTGGAAACATCATACAGATCCTCACGTACAAAAACTACTGAATGACTATTGCTGCATTGTAAATGCTTCTAATACATCTGAAAGTCCAATTCACTGTAATGCAGTGAACGTAAATCCATTTGCCAGACCAGACAAATTCAATATATTGAACTGAGATTAAATATATATTGCAAGAGAAAGTTAGAGATGACCGATTCGTTAGGGTATTGTTTCTTCAACAGACATTAAAAAAATCGATTTTGCATCTCTCTCTCTCTCTCTCTCTCTCTCTCTCTCTCTCTCTTTTACACACACACACACACACACACACACACACACACACACACACACACACACACACACACACACACACACACACACACACACACACACATATATATATATATATAAATACATAAATAAATAAACAAATAATAGCAATATTTTTGTCGATTCTCATTTTATTTGTAAGATTCCAGTCACTATAAAACAACAAAGTAACAGAGAAAAAGACAACAGCAACATAAAAATTTAAAAAGGCATAAAGTAGCATATTCCAACAGAGCATGGATAGATCTCACAGGGCGGCATTAATGTTTTCCATAAAATTGTGGCTGTTTCTGTCATGTTGGCGCAAATTTGTCGGGCGAGAGAATTGGTTACGAATCGTCTGTGGTATAAGTGATACTGATATATCATTAGTGTATGAAAAGAAAAAAGAAACCCAGCTAAATAAAAGCATTGACTGGTTATAGAAATGTTTCAAATTAGCTCCTGATGCGAGCTGTCATGACTCCCTGAGATACTAATACCATTAGTGATAACAGAAACGCCAGAATATTGACGAAGGAGCTTTATCCTGCACTGCTTTGTTTCTTTGTGTTGTTTTGATTTATTTCAAGCCATTCGATTCACTATTTTATTTTACTTATAGATCGATAAGATATGTTATATTGTGGGGCGAAACGAACTAACTTTGAGCAACTCTAATGAAAACGTACATTCAACATAGAGCGAATCAAAATTACAAGCATATTGGCCACTTTACATTGAGTAGAATCTAATGGTGTACAGAGAGGGAGAGGGAGAGGGAGAGGGAGAGAGAGGGAGAGAGATGGAGAGTAGGAGAGAGAGATGGAGAGATGGGAAGAGAAATAAAGAGATTTGAAGTTCCATAGTAATTGTTGTTTATCTCTAGATTAATACTGATCGAGCGAAACAATGATTAAATGTGTTTTAGTCAAGACGAGCTCATCGCTGCGAAAGTATTTAGGATTATTTTAACCCAATATATCTTCATTGCTTAACCCTTTCATATTCAGATTTATGCAGTCAAATCTAATGCTTATGTAGTCAATGCTTTAAAAATCAATCCTGCATTATCTCATAGCTTCAAGATGTCGATTATGTGATTCTTTCAAGAATGAGATTGTAGGATAGGTGTGAGACGTTAGATCTAGCTGGTTTGGAGATAAAATAGGGAGAATATTTGAGCTGGATATGGCTGGTGTAAATGCTAAGGGGTCGATGGAGTTTTAAATGATGGAGAACTAACTGATATTTCTAGCCAGTCGGGAGACTGTGGAGAGTAGCTTCGTAAGAGATTTGAACTTCCGAAAACCAAGACAGTATCGCTGTTTCAAATACTGAGTAAAAAACATTTTCATCTCACTTTTGTAGTTCATGACCTTGGAAAATGGAGGAACATTACAGTAAACGTTTTAATTTATTTGTATTTTTAAATAACAAATCCTCTTTACTTAGTCAAAATAAAGCAAACAAAACAAAAATAAAGCATAATAAATATATGTAATGGCATGCCTTCATTATTGGAGAAAAGAGTTAAATTATTTAAATCCTCCGTATTACGAAGTTCAAAATTTGAATTTACACACAACAGCATTTGTTGTCGTAACATCACAGCCGAAATTGAATATTAATTAGAAAATGTGGCTTGTTATTAAATCAAGAACATGTCTTCAGTTCCCAATACAAAAAATAAATAAATAAAAATAGAAAAAGAAATAAAATAGAACAAAAAACTACAACAAAATACAATGTATTTTAGAGACTTTTGATGCTTAATCATTTCCAGCCAATCGGATGAAAATAAAATACAATATGAGCGTACAGTGTTTTAGAATTTTCTTTCACGTCTAATGATTAAAATCCTTAGCGTTTATATATTATTTTATGTATTCTTTTTATTATATAATTATATCATATCATGATAATGAAATGAGAGTTCAAACACATGGATTATCAGTTTAAATATTTAAGCGCCGTTATTTATATATGTATGTTTTTTATTTTTTCTCTGGATTTTGCGATAAAATTATGCGGTTATTTTTAAAATTTATTGGTATGCTAAACCATTCATTATATCTATCCATCTCACTTTCTCTCTCTCAATCACTCACTCTCTCTCTCTCTCTGCATCTATCTATCTATCTAAACATGCGTATGTGAATGTATAGATATAGCTATATGTATATATGTGCATATATGTATACATATGTACATAGATATATATGCCTACATGCATATGCCACACCGCCGTCTCCTGCCTCCCATTTCCTATCACCTACCGCACCACCACCCTACCTCTCCAACGCGTCATTCTCCGAGTCTTCCGGCGACTCCAGTCCGACCCCTGTACTTCGCACATCTTTCCTAATCGACCTATCCCCTCATTCAAACGAGCCCACAACCTACGAGACCTCTTGATCCACAGAAAATTGCTCCGACTCCTACTTCTCTTCACTGCTACTGTCCCTCTCTCTTCTCTTCACTCCTACCCCCTTCTCCCCCTTCATCATCACCTTCCCTCGTACGGCCATCCACCCCTACACATTCCAACCCTACCTTCCCTATAATTCCTACTCCACCCTATCCTTTACACCCACTCCCACATACCCCATCACTATACCCCACCCTCTGCCTACCCACATACTCCACCTCTACCCCTACCCTCAGCCTAACCCACAACCTACCATTGCTTTCCCTACTCTCGCCTCCCCCACTTCCCAACACCATTACACCACACCACGCAACACATCACATCACAACACACCACCACGCACACACCAGCACTGAGCAACTCCCAGCCCCACATGTTCACACTTACACATACACACACGCACATGTCAAGATCACCAGCCCTCTTCCACACGCACATACAACCTTTCTTATAAACACCCACGCACGCGCACATTCGTTTTGGGATCACCACTACTTATCTTCTCGCGTTCTCCCTTGCTCTCCTGTGTGACCCTTCTGTCCGGCATGTATATAATTATAAAATATTTTCTAAAATATACATGAGGTTTTTATTTCCGCGCTGCCCCCCGGGTAATATTATTGATTTTACCCTTTTATAATTAATATTTGTATATATATATATATATCTACACACGTGAGTTTGCGTGCGCAAATGTGTGCGAGCCGGCGTAAATCACACACACACACGCACGCACGCACACGCACAGACACACACACATAAATCTCGTTTCATATATTTGAATCATCTCACAAAAGTATACATAAATTCTGACAGTCAAAAGATTGTATTGAATTGTGACTTGCACCAACATTTTCTCAATCAAACACATTAAATTGTCCGTTTTACCTAGCTAAAAATAAGATCCATCTAAATGTTTCATGTCCTTAAGCCTTTTATTTTCTAGTCACAAGGAGCGAAATATTTTTTTGGAGGTGGGGTAGTCGATTAGATCGACTCCAGTACGAAACTGGTACTTAATTTATCGACCCCGAAAGGATGAAAGGCAAATCGACCTCGGCGAAATTTGAACTCAGAACGTAAAGACAGACGAAATACCACTAAGCATTTCAACCGACGCGCTAACGTTTCTGCCAGCTCGCCGCCTTTTCATGTCTCTATTCTATGTAAGAAAAAACAGTTTTTTCTGTTTTGGGTGTATATATAATCTTCAGAATTAACTGTACATTGGTGGCAAATCATTCCCACCTAGATTCCCACATAAGCAAATCTAACACTGCTTCACAAGTATATCTGAATACTTTAAACGCATCATTTTATATCAGCTGAATGTCATAAACTCTCTGACTACATGGCGTGTAAGAAGGCAAAAGAAATACTAAACGTTGCTTGTTATTCTTCTTCAAGATAGCGACATCAATTAGTACTGAAAGTACATGCCTCTCAGCAAAATCCTGTCTGTTCGTAAATAAGAGTAAAAACTTGATGAAGATTCTTTTTCGTGGCTGATAACATATTTTTTTACATTATTTTTGACGTATTCTCATCATACTTTTTCTGACGCTCTACGTTTTAGTTTATGAAATATTCCTTGCAATTTGTTTCCTTTGAACTTCTTCATAGTTTTTGACGAAATCTTTCCAAGTCATTTTTCTTTGATATCTTTCTAAGAGAATGTTCACTGATGCTTTTCTTTGAGATTTCTTTCTTGAAATTGTGTTTTTTCCCCTTTCTTCAGTGAATTTTCTAGTTTTGGAAGATTTTTCTAAGAGTTTATACAAAATGTTTCGCGTAAGCTTCTTCTGTAGCGTTATTTTACAAAATGTTTTTCTGACATACATACACGCGCCCTGTATCATACATATACATACATAGACACGCACACACACACAACAAAAAAGAAAAATATATGTATGTATATATACATACATATGCATACACATATATAAATATATATATTCATACAAACACACACACACATACATCTATGTATGTAAGCATGCATTATGTATTTGTATGCTGTTGTTAGAGCTACACAAGATTCTTTTGTGAATGCTTCCGTGATGCTTTTCTGTGGAATATTTCTGTAAGATTATTTTATGAGCTTCCTTTCAATTGTTCATTATTATTCTTTTACAATGAGAATAATTTTTGCTGGTGATATATGATATATTTACTTTTTTTCGTTACTGAAAAACTTTTCCTAAGCTATTTTAAGCTTAGTCATGCAGTCCGACAAATTTTGAGCATGGACAGTTTGCAGGTCACAATACATAAGCATACATACTTATATGCATACCCGTCTGTCTCTCTGTCTGTTTATCTATCTATCTATCTATCTATCTATCTATCTATCTATCTATCTATCTATCTATCTATCTGTTTGTCTGTCTGTCTGTCTGTCTGTCTGTCTGTCGGTCTGTCTGTCTGTGTGCCTCGAAAATCGATTAAGGTTGCTCATCATTTTTTCAGTCTGTGGAGAAATGGCTAAAAAATTTGCCCTGTTACTAATTATACCATATGTTACATATCTATAATATCATACCTTGATACTGCGTGGATAAGATTCCCGTTGATAGGCCGCTGGCACTTACAGAGTGCTAAACACTGCCAATATGCAAATTAAGAGTAACTGCTGCATGTGTTAAATATATAAACAGTTTGGCTGTTTATTTTTCTGTAGACTGACAGAGTGATGTAGATGCCTCCGATGAGAACCCAATAGCGTTCGAAATTCGATCGAGATTGTTCGTAATATTTCTTTGTATCTGCGATGAAATAGCTGAAATGATTTGCCCTGTTTCTAATTATACCATATGTTACATATCTATCTATCATAGTGACTTTGTAGTAAGATATATATATATATATATATATATATATATATATATATATATATATATATATATATGTCTTTAAGTTTGACGAAAGCATTTTGAAGCTCTCCGGGGAAAATGCTCACTGGATAGTTCAAAAATACAATTTGTTTACATCACTAAAATGCTAAACGTCATCATTTTTTTCCATACCTAAATAAAAAAAGACACACTGTTACCAGCCGATCAACTTTCAAATTTGAATGACACGGAGGAGGCTTGTGTCATAGTTTTATTTCCTTGTGTACTTATTCTATTCAGTCATGCCTCATTATGGTGATCTCCTTTCAGTTTTATATTTTTAATTCCGTACCAGTGCTGGCCTTTTCAATCACCAACGATTTAACACCAAAATACTGGTGCTGATGAAAATAGTTCGTGACTTCTTGTTTGTTCATTATGCTTCACTTATTGCATCATAGATCAAACAAGAACAGGAACATGTTAATTGTTCCCTAAAGCAAGAAAAAATTTCGGCCTCACCATCAGCATTAGAAAGACCGAAATCTCCCACCAGCCGAGGCCCATCTCTAAGTATATTAGCGGTATACGTCAACAGCAAACACTTCATAAGTTCCCTATCACTTCCAGCACCGTCAATGACAAAACCTGAAATATGTAAATGTCTTTGCATATCTGTGACGCAGTGCGCGGGAAACTTTGTCATTGTCAGTAGGATGGCCGGGGAATCCCATTAGAAACAAAATTTATATCCAGCAGCTGTAGTCCTTTCTACTCTTCTATACGGATCGGAATCTTGGTTCCCTGTTGATCACACATCAATCATCTTCATGTCTTTCATAAACAATGTCTTCGAACTATATGTAGATGCAGCCTGAATGACAGAAATTTGAAACTTGAGCTAGTCTCTGGATGTAAATTAAGACCAGTGATATTGAATCTTTTCTTTTGCAAGGTGGACATTTTCTCTGAGTAAGTAATAATAGAATTCCAAAAGTCCTTACATGTAGCTAGCCCCTTGTTATAAGGAGAAGTGTTTGAAAACTGTGACTAAAAAATACAAAAAATCTCTAAGTTAACCTGAAACTAACAAGTATTCCCACAGAAACATTTAAAAACTGCATTTAGGCGCAATAAATTCAGGTTAACTCGCTATAAAGTCAAATAAATTATGAAATACGCCATCAGATCCATCGTAACACTTTGGGATGGAAGATGATTTCTCGATCAAATATACCAGCCACTTTGAATAGCAATTCTCTCTTATATCGAGTTAGTGGGATTGTCGGTAGACCAATGCTTTCATAAAAGTATTATTAGGAAGAGGGGAGGGGCATAGATATTAAGACTTTAAAAAATAACTGATGGACCCTCGTCGCCCGGAATCGACGGGTGGATCAATAATCGCGACGCACGCGCGCGCGCACACACACACACACACACACACACATATACATATATATTATGTATATGTATATATATATATACACACACACAGAGACACACACACACACACACACACACATATATATATATATAATATACGTACATGCATGCATACACACACACACATACACATATATGTATCTATTCATGCATATATATTGAAAAATATAGCTACTCAAATAAATATGCTTGCCTTCTGTATTTCATCACTTTGAAGTGCTAAGTTAAAGCTTTCCTTTCGGTACAAGCTGGCAACGTATGCACATATGCATATTGACTTTGGAAGATGGCGTATTCCGTGGATTCCATAACTGAATGAGATTTTGGTGGCTGTTAAAAACAGAAAAGTGACAGTCCCTCTTTTAATAAATACAAAAAATAAAATAATACGTTTTCTTTCCCGTCATTTCGACATCGGTGAAATAAGCCCGAAGTCAATGACAAAACAACTGATCCTTCTAAAGTATAGATATATATATTAAAGAAAGAATGAAAGAAAGGAGTGTAAAACTAGCATTTTTTCGATTACATAAGTTTGTCGCTTTATAAGTTTACATATTCAACCTTACTTTTGTTGTATTAGTGGCCAAATAGTTCTCTTGGTGGTCAAATGAGTGGAAAAGCTCATATTTAGAACGTTTTTGTATTTTCTCTCAACTTAGTGGTTCAGCAAAAGAATAAGTATCAGGCTTAAAATAAGTTCTGATGTCAATTCATTCGACTAAAATTTCTTCACGGCAGAGTCCCAGCATGAACGCAGTCTAATGACTGAAACACATTAAAGACAGAAGTCTATAGAACAGAATTCTGTACGTGTTAAAATTTGAGTTATTTTTATGTACCAGATAGCATATTTTTTTTGTTCAGAGATCGTATTCAGATAGAATCAACATTAATATTCATAACCTCTAGGTCAATAAAATAATCATGAATGAAATGAATTTTATATTTTATGAATTGCCTTGAAAGACGCAAAATATAAAAAAAAGCATGAATTTTAGTCATTTTTTTTTATCACAGCAAGATATGAGTTGATCAGGCAGTAGCAGATTAAATTGAACACTATTGAATATTTAGCAAGGAAAATCACTAGGAGTCCGAAGTGACATGGAAGGAATCTATCAGTGATAATTTTCCGGCTGGAAATATGAACCAAATTTTACCAGATACATCCTATAGTCATATAAAGAACAACGATACATTGGACATCGTATTGTTATCAACATACATACATACATACATACATACATACAGACAGACAGACAGACATATAGACATAGATGCATGCATACATACATACATACATACATATATACATACATACATACGTATATACATACATACATACATACATATATGGATACACACACACACAACTGAATAACATCTGATCATACGTCAACAGAACAAAAGATGATATGAGGTAAACATCTACATCATTAACAGCAACAACATCTACTACTACTACTACTACTACTACTACTACTACTACTACTACTACTACTACTAGGGTCTGAGGAAAATAATTTTGGTTTCTCGGTCAATAATTTGATGAACAAATATCTAAGACCCTATATCGTTAGAAGGCGTCAATAGAAGCAAATTCTCAGTTGTTACGTGCTGAATCACTTGAATCGTTAGAGCATCGGCTAAATTACCTCTCGTAAGTTTTTCTGACACTGTGAGTTCAATTCCTATCATGGTTCACTTTGCTTAATCATGTTTTGAGGTCGGTGAAAACAATGTCTGTCCAGCGCGCAGTTTTGGAATCACTGTAAGAATGTCGAACCAGTATTATTTGTACCGGTGCTATACGTTTTGAGTTCAAATCTGACCACTGCCTTCTTGAGTGGAAGACTTAATCTAACATCAGGCTTAACCATACAATATAGATTCTTGTGTGTCTCTAGTGTAGTTCACTGTGCTAACAATCCAGTCCAGATCAACAGTATGTGGGTACTTTCCTCTCACCCACTCACCCTACTCGGATGTCCTGTAAAGAGACATGGACACTGACTTCAGCATTGCGAAGTAAAAGAGTTAATTAGAAAACGTGTTATTAGGAGCGTGATAATTACATTCTTGTCACGGTGCATATACATAGTAAATTTGTTATCGCAATCTTCATGGGTATAATTTTATTCCAATGCTTTCCGGCTTAAAATTTTGTAGAGCTCGATCTGATATCACCGATGTTGATAATGTGAATGCAATACAAAGAAAATAGTTTCAGTCGACAATATATTTTTTCCCTTTATAAAAGGAAAAAAAAAAAAAATATTAGTCTTGCGTCTAGAGGAAAAAAAATCATTATTTAGACATTTCGTTCTTTCTTCAGATTCATTCAACTCGCGAATAGTTTATTTCTCATTTTTTTTTGTTTAAAGAAAGGAAACAGTAAAACAAACAAACAAAAAAACAAACACGGCTTGTCCAACGCGTTCTATTTTAGTAAATTCAGATCATAGATTGGTAATTTAAAAGAAGTTATCGTTCATCATCAACCCCCATAACAGTTGCTAAGCAAAACAACTGAATATACAATAACAAATCAATATGGTTACAATTCTTACACAAAAAAAGAGAGACAGAAGTGTGTTTTGTTTCATTTTTAGAAATAAAATCGTCACCACCACCACCACCACCATCACCACCACCACTATTACTGTCACCACCATCATTGTGTTGTTATTATTATTATTATTATTATTATTATTAATATTATTATTATTATTATTATTATTATTATTATTATTGTTATTATTATTATTATTATTGCTTTTGTTATTATCATAATAATAATAATAATTATTATTATTATCATTATTATTATGATCATCATTATCATCTGTGCATTCAGAGAAACTTTGCAAAAAAAAAAAAACATTAATAATAGTGAAGTTTTAATAGTTTTTAATTGCTTCGCGTCACAATTGATGCACTCCCCACCGCACGCAATAACTCCCAATCACACAACCATCTTGAAACAATAGCGAAAGTAATGTCAAATTGTAACCACAGGATAGCTAGTTGCTAGTTCTGTATGTCTGTATGAATAGTGAATCATGAGAGTCTCGCTTATTTTTTTCATGTTAACAATGTTTTAAATTTCACTCTTATTAATTTTAACCTCTTTCTATTGTTTCTCTGAATGAAAATCAGAGCAAAGTTTGCCTTTATTTATTCAATCTTTCTGTATGTGTAGTGATATCTTTCAGAAAACTTTAATATTGTATTTTTTTTCAGGCGGAATTATTCTGTTTATTTGAATTATGAGAGGTTGGAATGGTTGTAGAAATATCACAACAGATGCAAAATTTCGTTTCGTCTCTAAGTTTTAAAAAAAAAAAAGTGACTTACGACTTTGATTTCCAAATTTACTGTACAGGAAGTTCTATATTGAATTAAACATGAAATAATTGTTTTGATTAAAGTTAATTTCTAGGTGGCGAGCTGCCTAAAATGTGAGCACGTCGGAGAAAAGGCCTAGCGGCATTTCTTCCGATTTTTACGTTCTGAGTTGAAATTATGCAGATGTCAGACAACTTCTTATTGTCTTGGAGTTGATGAATTAATCACCACTTGAACACTGAGGTTGATGTAATCTACTAATACCCACCCACTAAAATTGGTGGCTTTGTACCGAAAGTAGAAAGAATTGTTATTGTTTCACTTCACAAGTAGCGTGCTGAAAGATCATCGGCTAAATAATACCTCAATATTTCTTCCTGCTCTTTACTTTTTGAGTTCCAATTTAGACGAGGTCAGCTTTGCTTTTCATCCCTCCAGGATCTATAATTATGTAAAATGACATCCCACGTAGACATCAAACCATTGTCATCTAGCACCGTTATAATTATTTACTAAGTATATATTTTTCTTCCGCAAGGTAGTTCTCCAAGTACGACAGAACATTAATCTTACAAAATTTAAAATGATATCGACCAAATCTAAACTAACAAATCTTAAAATATTTCCCGGGCATGTAAAAGCAAAAAGTAAGGTAAGCAAAATAAGTGTATTCTTATATTTGTTCTAAAAATAAACGACGAATCAAATTTATTGGTAATTATACTAATTGGAGTAAAAGAAGACATTAACCTAAAGTTCGTTCCTTTTTGTACAACAACGATGGAAACGAAATGAAAGAGTCAGAAAAAGCAATTAAAAATAGCAAAATAATGAGATGGTCACAGGGGCAATGAATTTAATCACAGTTCTGTTTCACCCAGGGTTAACTTCGACTAAAATCAAGAGCAAAAGCTTGAAGAACAAACGGGCTCTAGCGAGCTTGTTCACTCCAGATACACTAGGAATGGAATCAGATATATGTTGTTCCTAAGATACTATGGTTTTATATATTGATGTCATAATAATTGTTTGAACCATGAATATATGGACTTACTTTACTCGCATTGTTTAGAAATTACTAATCTGAAAAGTAACAATGAAACTAAAATATTAATTCGTCAACGTAATTACAATTCTTCTGGTAAATAATTATCAAAAGTTAAACAGAAAGAGATACACTTCTGACGGCTTTTTAAAACTAAAAGTTCGCTACATGCAAGACGTACTTCAGTTTTAATTTTGAGTAACATAAACAATAGGCACTTAAAGACATTATCTCAGAATCTTTTCTTAACTAATTCTGTCTAATTCGTGGAACTCATGCTAGATGAATCGTTTACTTCCACTGAAGATTACAAGAAAGACTTGAAAGAAACTTATTAATAAGAGACCCTTGACATTTTCTCAGAGAAATTGCTTTGATAGTCAGGGTTATCAACTAATTTAAATTGATGATTAGAACATTTACAGAAGTTAAAGGTAAAGATGCACGAGTACTAAATGAAGATTTTTATATCTTTATACTTTCTCATTGAAGGTTAAAATTAATAGCTACTTCTATAAATTGCAGATTTCAGGAAAATAAAATTAAATCCTTTTATTCATGACTGTACATATACCTCAACACATATCAATATATGAATACGCGCATACTAATATTAATACCGATATTGATAATATATATATATAATTACACACACACGCGCGTATATATAAATGCATACACAAAAACACATATAACAGATCAGCGATTGAGATTGCTACCTAAATTGGCTGAGAATATAATTTTACTCTACATTTTCGCGTGTACATATTCTTCTAATTATTCCCATATATATATATATATATATATATATATATATATATATATATATATATATATATATATATATATATATATATATAATTAAGGGATCAGCAAATATTTGCTTCACCATATACCGAAGTTCAGACACACACACACACACACACACACACACACACACACACACACACACACACACACACACACATATACATATATACATACGAATGAGAGAAACATTATACATTCATACGTACATACATAAACATACACTCACACAAACACACACGCACACACAGAGACACACACATACACAAATACAACTCCCACACAAGCACGCATATAACTACTACTGGCACACCCTCAGTTGATAGGATGTGCCATGTTCCTTCTTTAACTTTTAAGTTCGCAAATAATCATGAAAAGGCAACAGTAACATGATAGACTATGTCTCAAACACTGAAAGTTCGAAAATCGAGAGTGGTCGGTGACAGTTGAACAAATTACTATTGATAATACAGGCTTATCACCGGCATTGTTATATATTCCTTTTAGTAAAATGTGTACCTGTGAATGCTGTGTGCGTTATGTTTGCTTTGATACGTATGTATTCTTTGTGTTGTAGAAATGAATCTAAGGTATAACATTTTGTTTCTATCTGGCTTGCTTATATTGATTGGTGGAATGACAAGTTGAGAGTTTTCTAGTGCTGATGGTAAGAAATACAGTGAATTTGGACGGTATTACTTCAAACCGACTGGAATCAAACTATCTCTCTTGATGTGTTTTAGCCTAGGGCTAATTATGTCACTACATATAGTGGTGGGAGGGGTTGCGTGTGTAATATTATTTCTACTTAAGAAAGTATGTATGCTTCATAGATTTAGAAAAAGTTCGTGAAGTTATTGGTTAAAAACTGATTGAAATTAAGATAGCTAGTACTCCACTACAAACTGCAAATTCAGGACGTGGATTTTGTAAACTACAGAGTTTTCGCGACGTGACAGACAGTGTACCAATTAACCTCTGAGGTTATTTCTGAATGAGATATTCAATGTATTCTGTATATATATATATATATATATAAGCAATGTGGAGGCGCAATGGCCCAGTGATTAGGGCAGTGGACTAGCGATTTCAATTCCCAAACAGGGCGTTGTTAGTGTTTATTGAGCGAAAACACCTAAAGCCCCACGAGGCTCCGGCATGGGATGGTGGCGAACCCTGCTGTACTGTTTCACCACAACTTTCTCTCACTCTTACTTCCTGTTTCTGTTGTGCCTGTAATTCAAAAGTCAGCCTTGTGACACTGTGTCACGCTGAATATCCCCGAGAACTACGTTAAGGGTACACGTGTCTGTGGAGTACTCAGCCACTTGCAAGTTAATTTCACGAGCAGACTGTTCCGTTGATCAGATCAACTGGAACCCTCGACGTCGTAAGCGACGGAGTGCCAACAACAACAAATATAAGCAATAGAGAATATTATCCTAAGTTTTCCTAATGTCAGTAATTTCATAAATTTATAAATTTTCAGTGTTGTTGAGGTTATCATGTATTTTTATTTAAGATCTATGAGAAGAATCTTTTGGGGGTGTAAAAGTTTAACTTAAAAGTTAAAAGAAAACAACGAATAGGCAGTTTTACATGGAATGAATCTTTCTAATACATTTCAAGGGATGAATAGTATGGTGATGTATCGCTGTTGCTCTGTTAAGTTCAAGCTTTTGCTGATCTTTAACATTCTCGTGATTTTCAAGGCTGTTACAATGCTATTCTGAGAAGATTGAGGAAGATTTTATATAAAAAGTTGATGTGCTTAATAAATGTTCCCGGGATTTTCATATTGTGTCTTTTTTCTTCTACGTGTTGTTTACAGTGGATGATTTTCGAAAAGGAAAACGTTTAGACTCATGAATTTTCTAATTGCTATTGTTTAATTAAAGCTATTGTGATTCAAGATACTGCTGAATACGCTTATCTTGTGTAATCGACTTAAATCATCACCCGGTTTAATACCAACCTCTGGAACCTTCGATAACTTTACTCAAGCCAACTCTATTGCTTGCATTTGGACCAGAGTTCTGGTTTCAGGACAACTATCTTTCCGATCCTATCAGTCTCGGACACACTAACAAGCTATGGTCAATGCATTACTTCCTGTCTAAAAGCAAAAGAAATAAGCAAATACGACTAATTGTTTTGTGATTAAAAATAGTTTTCGTAGTTTATGTCAGATACGAAATGTTTGCTAATTGCTTGCATTGTTTTACTTTAGTTTTATATTTTCGATGATTCCCTTTATCTAAGTGGTCTTTGTATTCGAGTATTGCATATGAGGTTATATCTCTTCTGTTCTAGGCTGTGCTTATTTTCTTGTGTGATTATATGATGCTTTCGATATATATATATATATATATATATATATATATATATATGAAGAATAAAACGTTTTGAATGATACAACAATGCACACTATAATACAAAAATGGACTATATACCTGTTGTAATTTAGTTATCCATAGTCCGATGATATTTCGGAATACAATTTCTTCTTCAGATATTCTTAGATGGAGTCGCTGCTATAATCGGTTTTCCACTTGTAGATATAGCAGCGACTCCATCTAAGAATATCTGAAGAAGGAATTGTATTCCGAAATATCATCGGACTATGAATAACTGAATTACAACAGGTATATAGTCCATTTTTCGTATTATAGTGTATTGTTGTACCATTCAAAACTTTTTATTCTTTGCAAACAATACACAATGCTTCAAGCGAACGACAATACGCTTCTATATATATATGTATATATATATATATATATATATATATATATATATATATATATATATATATATATATACATACACATACGCACACACACACACACACACACACACACACACACACACACTCATATGTATCTATATATATATGTGTGTGTGTGTGTGTATATACATATATAAGCACTTGTGGAACTATTAAATTTTGCAGATATTTAACCTATTTTCGACTTGAAATTTTTCAAGTCTGTAAAAGATATTTTGATTTGTTTAATGTGTGTATGCTGTGAGGAAAATTATGGAATTGCTTGGCTTATTTAAGAACTAAAACTTCCTACATAGTGATGTCATAGTGTTCTTTATATTGTATGATCTATGATTATTGTAGAAGGATGTTTGTGTCATCCTGAAGACGGATTCTGCTTTAGGCTCACGACCAGCAATTTTAAGAAGAGGTCTAGTTAATATCACCGATCTCAGTATTGGCCGGTACTTTATTTTACTTACCCCGAAAGAACGAAATGGGGGAATTGAACGCAGAATGAAAAGAGCCGGGGCAAGTAATGCAAGGTTTTACTTATACCGATGTTCTAAAGATTCTGTTACCTCACCGTTTTTCCATTTTTATGAATGTTTCACAAAAATACTGCTTGAGACTGTTATACAACAAATTTTCTAGCTGGAGCAAACATCTGGTGAAGCAATTCGTGGCGTCTTTTTGCTGTCAATGCGTTTCGTACAGATTTGAACTTTTCTGTTTCTTATTTGTTGGCGTATTTCTTTGGGCTGCTGTCTATCAAATGCACAATTGTACAGTGCTATCTTAGCAGAATGCATTTTAATATTGAGGCTTCCAGTGTTGTGTCAGCAAAATTACTTCATGTAAAGTAACTCTGCAAATAGCTTGTATAAGACAACCGATCAGGTTAAATTTCGTAAAACCGTGCCGTAAACCGTTTGTCTTATTTGCAGCATGTTTTCAGTTTTGTCTATCATGTGCACGGTGTATATTTGTATGTGATGTAGTAGATATTGCTAATTGGTTTCTTATGAAGCTGTTGCTTTGGGTAGGGAGGTGATGAAGTACTTCTAGTTTCCGTCCTTATTTTGAGTGTTGTTATGGTTCGTATGTTGGCAAATGGTGTTGTTGGCTTGTGTTTGAGTTAACATAGTCCAAGTATTAATACTCTCTTTTACTCTTTACTTGTTTCAGTCATTTGACTGCGGCCATGCTGGAGCACCGCCTTTAGTCGAACAGATCGATCCCAGGATTTATTTTTTGGAAGCCTAGTACTTATTCTATCGATTTCTTTTTCCGAACCGCTAAGTTACAGCGACGTAAACACACAAGCATCGGTTGTCAAGCGATGCTGGGGGGACAAACACAAACACACAAACATATACACACACACATACAAATATATATATATACATATATACGACGGACTTCTTTCAGTTTCCGTCTACCAAATCCACTCACAAGGCTTTGGTCGGCCTGAGGCTATAGTAGAAGACATTTACCCAAGGTGCCACGCAGTGGGACTGAACCCAGAACCATGTGGTTGGTAAGCACGCTACTTACCACACAGCCACTATGAAATTTTTATGGATTTCAAAGTCTGTATCATTCATAGTAGTCAATCTGAGATTCTTTCCCTCCTGGTTTTGAGTGACCTATTTTTCTTATTGATTCCATGTACCAAAATTCTTTCATTAGCTCATCGTACAAATCGTCATTCCATCATCATGCCAGCAAATATATTTTGGACAACGGTTCCTTCAAAATGCACATATAAGAATGTATGTTGAAATGTGATTGAGATCAGGATATTGCTTCGAGAATGGTTATAGGTTCATTCTTTAATCTGATGAAAACGTGCTGTATCCTACATGGAAAATAAGACAATTTCGTAGTGAGCAAGACCACCGATGCGAATGAAATTGCGATTCTGAACATTTCACTTCTGAAACACCAATATGCTCTTTCAGAACGGCATCAAAGAGTCAAGATCTAATACTACGAAATATGTAATGCATTCGGCCGTAAACCTGCTGCTGTAAATGGAACAGTTTCTGTAATTGAAAACATCATTGCTCGAGTGTAGACTAATTTATGTAAACACCATATCCACGCACATCACTTCTTACTGTGGCAGGCATTTTAAAAACACAGCGAAAATCCCGCTATAATGAGATGGACCATTTTAAGCAGACACAGTTAATTTTCTTTTTTTAGATATAATGGTAAATACGTCTTAGAAATGAGTAATATAACCACACTTCAATGAGTGCATAATAATATATAATTAATAGTTTATGATAACCATCAAATATATAATATATCACTTCAATCGAATGCAAAACGAATCTGATCAAGGTTTCGGATTTGTAGCTAAAGTATTGATTGGAGAGCTGGAGAAGTTTAACATCCTGAGGCCGATGTGAAGACGCGAAATCAACTCCTGAACACTAGCGGAGAAATATATACTTGTAACAGAAAAACAGTTGCCTGTAACTTCACTATGTCAATTGCTCAATCATACTTGGCTGTCCACATTGAATCTGTCTATAGTCAGGATGTTTAATCCTAGGAGCACCTTATTTATGGCG
>NC_142935.1:36983732-37008732 GCF_046866305.1 Octopus bimaculoides
TAGCACTTGAAACTAGCTTGATAAACATAGACAGCAATGTTTTATTTATATACTTATACGAACTGTATCTAATGTTAATAGAAAGCAGAAGAGAAAATTAACAAAATTTACTCGCAGTAATATATCAAAGAAAGGTTTTTTTTTAAATCTAAAATTCGAAAGTGAAACTGCACTAATGGTATAATTTAATTTTTTGTTCAATTAGTTTTGATCACTCTAATGTTTATTTATTCTATCCACAGCTATTACAGAATTTGGATAAAACATGGACCAAACAGACCTATACTACATTTTTTAAAACTATTCCAGTATCAGTACCTTAACTAGTACGCTTTTAATGATCGTATTATACAGTGTGAGTTCTTCTTTTATTAACTCTCTCTCTCTCTGTATATATATATATATATATATATATAACGCCGGAGTGTTAATGGTGGCAGCTGATGAAGGGGACGTTTGTATGTGGCCTGCTTGTTTGTTGCACCTTGTTTACCATTTTGTCCTTGTTCTTTTGCCACGTCATGTACCCAGTTATGTATCTATATGTACATGTAGATGAACGTAAATACATACATGTACATATATATGCATATACTCATATATTGTTTATATATATATATATATATATATATATATATATATATATATATATATATATATATATATATATATATATATATTCATATAAATAATATATATATATATTATATTATATATATGTATATATATATGTGTGTGTGTGTGTGTGTGTGTATAGTATCTATATAGATGTCATTTATATATATATATTGGTGTATATGCATAACAATGTACATATGTATATAATATATATATATATATATATATATATATATATATATATATATATATATACACATATTCATACATATATATATTTGTATGTATATATATATATATATATATATATATATATATATATATATATATATATATATATATATATATACACCCACCCACAGACACTACGATGTATGTGATGTATGTGGGTATATGAAAAATATGTAAGTATGAGGGGAAGAGTTTACCGACTAACTTATTTTTCCAAATACTTTTTTTTAAAAAGTAGATAAAATCTAGACAGTCATAGATAAATTTGTGCAGTGAGAGCTTCTGGTGTAGGATAGAGTCAAGTGTTTTATTGAAACACGTAGCGGATCCCTTTCATGTAAGTAGTTGATAAGCACAAAAATTGTCAGTCTTTATCGCTTTATCACATTATCATCTGTAAACGCTTAATTTATTTCTTTTTGTTTCTTCTTAATAATCTGACCGTGAAGGTAGAATCGGTATTTATAGTTAAGTTGACATGAGAGACATTTATGTTTTTCTTAGTTTCTGTATTTTGTGTTTTATTTATAGTTTTGCTTTGTTATTTTATGGGTTTAGCTTCATCTACAAATTGCTGAAAATAGCACAATATTTTGTGCATTCATTCTTATATACAGTGTAATGAAAGTCTGATCTAACTAAGGATTTATTAAAAGAAACAATCACCCGAAGACACACATTTTACACCTCTGATTATGCAATATGTAAATTAAATCATCTTACGGTGTAACGTTGTGTAGAAACAATTGTAGTATACCTACATAAAAATTTCCATCATTCCAATATGCAGGGCATGATTAGAAATTAATTAATTAACTAAGCTGGAAACGAATACACTGTGTGTATAGCTATAAGCTACAACTTCTCTTTGGAGACAAAATGTGAAAAAATGATTACTGATGAATTAGAAACGAAACTATTTGAAATACTATTATTTTTACGCCCACAGATATAGAAAAATGTGTTTACCTTTGCTTATATTTTGTAGCTACGGTTGTAATTCAAAGTATTCTATGAAAAAGTAACTCTCTTTATCTCTCTCTCTCTCTCTCTCTCTCTCTCTCTATATATATATATATATATATATATATATATATATATATATATATATATATATATGATAAGGAAATTCAAAAAAGGATAAAACTCTGTTACAAGAATTTTATCAAGAAGCCAGTGTGTAAAAAAATTCATAAGGGAAAGTTTTATTCCCAAGAATATAATTATTCGTTTATATTTATATAAAGGGCATTATTACAGAAAAATAATAACGCCACATATATTTTTGGGACAATATTGTGCTCTTGAACGAAATCTAGATTCATTCTAGTAATCGCGAAATCGGTCGATACACAATTAAGTCTATTTAAAAGAAAGTTGGTAATCTTCTGTTGGTTGTTTTTTCCTCGCATTAGGTTCTAAATGTGGTTATTTTGAGAAGTCCACTGTGTGGCGTTATTATTTTTCTGTAATAATGCCTTATATATATATATATATATATATATATATATATATATATATATATATATATATATATATATACACATAAAAGTTCGTGTATATACTTACATATAAATAACATATATAAAATATACAATTAAATACGTTTTTGCGTACATACGCACTCATTTTCACGCGCGCATATATGTATGTATACAAACATACATATAAGTGGGGGGGGGGGTGAAAGGTTCCTCGTTTTGCATAAAAAAAGGTACAAGAGTATCAGGTAATTTTGTTTTTATTCAACAAATTTCCGTCTCGGATTTACATATTATTACAACACTCCTTCAGTGCTTCTAAGCCCTATAAAAGAATACGGAAGGGTGGGCATCCGGCCATGCCTTTCGCGATACCCTTAAAATCAAGAACTTTTCAGCACCCCCTTGTAAATGCATGTATATAACAATTTGTCTGTGTATCAATGTGTACATACATAAATACATACATAAATACATATACTTATACATTATTTAACATATGAATGCTTTTGTAACGGCATTTTCGATATTAGAGCGCAACTCGAGATTTGAAATGTCTCTGCTCCATGTACTCTATTCGCTAACCTTCTTTTACACACCACAAATACACGTTCTCCTATGCACAAATACATGTTCCTATGTACGTAATGACTAAATATATTTAATCGTTCAACGCATTATAGAAAATTGTAATCAATACAATTAGCGTCAGTTAAATGTTTGAAGTGCCAAAAAGTTCCATACATACAAACAAAAATAAACTTAGAAGCTTAATGTTTAATTATAATCAAACTGCAACATTAATGTGCCAATAATGTTTCGTAACGTCTCATTTTTTTCTTTTGTTTCTTAATTGCGCTGCGTTAAATCCTTCCGTCAGTATTGATATATTTTCTGAGAAAGTTAGTATAGAATAGATATACTGTCCATGTAGCTTTACTTTGTGTGTTGTGTAGTGACTTAAAATGCCTCCTGTTGTAAATGCTTATTGAATCTACGTGTGTGTATTGTTTTGTGTGGCCAAAATAGTAGTTGGTGTAATGAAGTTTAAAATATATTGTTCCCTTAAATTAGACATTGGAAGTGTTACACTGGGCAAGGTTACAACAGACATGTAGAAAACAGAATTGTCAAAGACACACTAAACTCTGGCTAATGGCGGTTTTTTCAAACTTCGATGTTACAGCTCGTACAAGCCGTATATGAGTAATACATAAGTGGCACCTACCTACGTCAGAATCATTTTATATCCTGTGGATAAAATGATATGGTTAGAGATGTAAAATTTAGCAACATTACTATTTCCAATGGAAATATGAAAATATCAGCGAATTTCATACAGTATACATACATACGTAATTATATATATGTAAATATACCTGTATATGAACATATATATGTATCATTATCTATCCGTCGATGTATCACTCCCTCCTCCTCTCTCTCTCTCTCTCTCTCGTGTCTGTATATATATATATATATTCTTAAACAAAAATGCCACTGACAGTGACGTCGAAGTTTCGCCCAGTCAAACTATCGCCGGATTGGGACGTATTGCAGATAATCTTGTCAGTTTCTAGTCTCCTTTCAGATAAAATCTTCTTTCCTTGAGCATGTGGGCTTGAGTGGAATAGTAATTATATTTTAAGGGGAGTTGATTAACCTCAATGCATCGCACAATCAGGCAAGACAATCACCCTCTAACACGGACGTAAAACAACTTAGAACCGTTTTCTTTCTGATATAATATCTAAAACACACAAAAAGCAAAGTATAAACGATATAACCGCCACAGCCAAAGAAATGACTGCTAACCGTAAAGTAGATGGTAAAGTAGGCACATTCTCACCAAAATACCCATATATAACTATGAATGACCTCAAGCCTAATTTCAATTGCAACCCATTATTAACCCTTCGAAACCGGACATAGGTGTCATTAATAAAACAAATCCTAGGCAGATTCTCACCAAGAATCAAAATAAAATTAACATTACCCCTCTAAAGTAAGACTTTATGAAACCTGGAGATGAGACGGACAATATTTCTGAACATCAAACAGATCATCCAATGGAGATCCTGGAAGAATAGCCATAAACTCAGACCACTTCTACCCATGAACAAACTGCTAGTGCCAGAGTATGGACTGGGCAACCCTAGACGATCCAAGAAAACACTCGAGCCCAGAGAGAGACTTTGTTGTTGACGCTTTTAGTGTAGCATCAGTTTTGGTGGGGAGATGTGGAAATGGATAGCATATACACATCCAATAGAAATTGCTGGCATGCGAATCTGTCGAATGGAATCGAAAGGAAAGTTGTAAAGCATTCTAGAATGTTCTAGTGGTTTACTTCTATATGAGCAGAGCTGGTAGAGGGGCGTTTCTTCTTTTGTCTTTGACTTTTCTTGTTATACACTGTTTGAGTGACAGATAATAAACCTCTCTGGAGTATCACTATGTTCTTCTTTACGAGTGAAGGAGAGAAAGACAATAAGGCCTAAATTTTTTTAAAAAATATTATAAAATACCCACATTTGAACAGAACTGAACGAATATTTTTGAAACACATACCCCACAGACTCTGTTATAAAACACAAGAGTTAAAATGTCTTCATAGTAATCAAATTACTTATACAACAATGAACACCTAGAGAGAAACCAGTAGACCAACAACCTTTCGACCTACCCACATCCTCTTGTGAACATCTAAGCACAAGATAAACATGGTTTTAATAGTAGCAACATCATGAATGCCCGTCTAACAAACCGCACCTTCGAAATAAAAACAGGAAATGCACTAAAAAGAAGCAAGTATAGAAACTGACGAGCTGAAACTTATTTACATTTGTTTATGAACCACTAAAGAATTCTATTACACAAAAGCTGACAAACACAATTACTAAAATTTTAAATGCAGGACAAAATTTGGAACCTTTGAAATTTATATTGACAAAATAAAAGATTAAATCTAATAATAACTGAAAGTGTGCCATAACGTATACCTAATAACCAAAAGGAACACGCGTATATGCTAACACTTGCTTCCAAAGTTTTACATACATGAATAAATTCTAAATAATAAAATGAGTCCATATTTATTCAAATATTCCTCCAAAATGCTACTCCATAACAACCCACACTAAAATCTAATTGCCACTCTACTCATTAGACTAACTTCAGTGCCTCGAATCCAAGGATGGCATAACTGTCCGAAACTCCGAAGTCACTGTTCATAATATTCTTGTTGAAGAATAATAAATTCGTATTCTCTATATGTAGGATTTAGCTTAACTATAAGCGATGGAAGAGTCACCACTGACGAGCTTTACTTCCAAGTGAAACTAACTTGCTAGTTTTGTGACTTCGCTCACTATGGGGCAGTTATCTCCCTTGTCAGCACATAGACAATTTGCATTTTGTGGCTATAAGCGTCTTTGACTCTCGTTTCTAGCAATGTAGGTGCTACACTACAACATCTGCCACTATTAGTAACAATTAAATCATTCCTTTTTGGTTTTATATTGCATCTAGCCACCTTCGTTATATACATATATATATATATATATATATACACACATCTATACCTATCTATATATATATATGTATATATAGTTCAAATTTAGAAAAACGACGAAGACCGGCGGCGTATCGAACCGACGCCCCTCTAAAGAAAGGACTGAGAAGGAAAAATGGGGAGAGAACGGAAAAAATGGTGAGAGAAAATTATGTGTAGGGATTATATGTATGTATATTTAAAATAATCTGGGTAATATCTCCATAACCTGCATTTGAAAGCGCCTATACTGTTATCGGCTATCATACGTCATCTCACAGCAAGACCTTTTCAAATGCTTGATCAATATATGGAACTTCTCTCTTGTATAATATTAATATAAAAAATTTATATAACACGAAGATGGAAAAAAAAAAACAAGCTTTAGTAACAAATTATATTTGTTTCAGCGCCTGACATCAGCGATAAGTTGCTGACATTTTCGTCAGGTATCATTTCGTAAATTGTGTAGAATAATTGTATAAACAAATATAATTAAGCAACAAATGTGTGTCGGTGCTTTATCAGAAAGAATACCCGTAGACGCTGTCGGATTTTTTCGAGTTTCCTCTCTCATATATGCAACGCATGATACCTAACTTCCTTTATCTTGCAGTTCATAGAAATAATGTATGATAGAAATATGTATTGTTAGAAATACATAGAAATATATATATTGTTAGAACAGGACCAAAAGGAAAATAAAAAATAAAATGACTATAATACCAAATATAATAATGATAATAAAATAAAATAAAAGCCGTGTTAATAATAGTGATAGAAAAAAAAACTATAACAGTAATAATGATGTTAACTGTAATACGGGAAATAACGTGTTAATATTACCAAATGAAACAATATTTACATACATATATATATATATAAACAATAGTATCCTCATATATTTAAATAAATTTTTATTCACTTCGATCACCTTTTTAAATTTGCTGCGGCATTAAAAACGGTCATCGCAAACATTGGTTGTGATGAATAAACTCTACATGCCGGTACTGGCTGTTAGTACCCTTAATTATTAATACACAGACACACACACACACACACGCACACACACACACACACACATATATATATATATATATATATACACATACACGTATATGCATGTGTATGTGCGTGTATACAGCTATATGGATATTTGTATATACATACGCATACATGTTTCTTCTTTAAATACATTAATGGCACTACGTCATCTCGAAACTAGGTGCTATGCTAGAAGAGCAAACTTATGAGCGCTACGCAGTTGCTTGAAGGAACAAGTAACTGAAGAATTCCAGTTGACTAGATCCACTCATAGGTAACCCAGGAGCTGAGGATAATTCCAGGGGCGCTGAATATAATTTAAAATACTGAATTGCAGTAACGGTTCCATCCACTGTTGTGTACTCAGTTTATTTTCAATATTACAATGCAGCATATATATGCACACACACAAAAACGCACACGCATACACACATACACACACACACACACATACACACACACACACATATATATATATATATATATATATATATATATATATATATATGTATGTGTGTGTGTGTATGTACGTATATACATATACATATATATATACATACATACATATGTATATATATATATATATATATATACATATATATATATATGTATATATATATATATATATATATATATATATATATATATATATATATATGCATACATATATATATATATATGTATATATATATATATATATATATATATATATATATATATATATATATATATACATATATATATATATACATGCATACATATATATATGTATAAATACATACATATATAAATACATACATATAAGCATACATACTACACACGCGCACACACATACACAGATACAGATACAACACACGCACACACACACATATTTGGCAATATAATTATACATTACTCATTCTTTCAAGCACTCATCCGTTCTGCCTTCACATTCACTCTTCTATTAATTCTCTCCTTCAACCTCTTTCTCTGTCTTTCTCTCCTTGTATAATAATACACACACACACATACACACACATTTGCGTGTGAGGATATATGTGTTTCTATGAGTGTGTGTGTGTGTATGTATGTATGTATGTATGTATGTATATGTGTTTCTCTCTAAGTCTCTTTCCATTCCCTTTCTCATTCATTCAATCACTACATCTAACTATATTCGATTGATTTAATCAGTCGTTTCGGATAAAAATCTAAATACTTCAAAGAACGTCTAGGTTTTTATACCCTAAAGGCAGTTAAATGCAGTATTGACGAACGTAAAAATATCCTTTAAAGGCTACTATAAGAAAATTTATAGCCAGTCGATGTTCGCTGATTCCTATTACACTTCTTAGATTCACCGACCGGTCAAGGAAGTTCGGCGGCGGCAAATATCTAGCATACGAACTAACAGTGTATTTTACTATTCAATTTTTATCACGTTTTGATGAAGGTTAGCCATTTTTCGATTAGTAATAAACAGTGCAACACACAATGAGAGTGGTAACGTGCCTGCTCGCTCAGGCCAATCTATGAAGATCTTCACTGCGGATTCCTGGCAATAATTTTTTCCCTTCGCTATGTTGCAATTTGTGTAACACTCATCGCTCTATTCCTTTTCCTTTCTCTCTCAATCTCCCTCTCCAACTCTCTCTCTCTCTCTCTCACTTTCTTCCTGTGTCCTATCCTCTATTTTGGTTATACCTCTCTCTTTCTCTCTTTGTTTCTCAAACATTGTATCAACTGTTATGTCTTTATTGGACATTTCTTGAACGTCTATCCCGCGCCACTAATATGTCATGAGTATTTTTGTGTATGTACGTGTACATCCGCATGTATGCATGAGTCTGTGTGTAAGTGTGGCCTTATGTGTACATGTGTGTGTATGTGCGAATCTGTCTGCGTGTGTGTGTGTATGCACTGTGTTTTTCATGTCCTCTTTCATAAATCTTTTCAGGTTAACGATGTTAAATTCTTCCCTGTCAGCATCAAAGCCAGAATTAAGGCAAGGTGTTTCCTTTGAAACACCCCTTTTAAATGAAAATGAGGCTTTTATATGCCACATATATATATATATATATATATATATATATATATATATATATATATATATATATATATATGTATGTATGTATGTATGTATGTATCTATTTACATATTTGTATATATTTATATATATATATATATATATATATATATATATATATATATATATATATATATATATATATATATATGTATACATAATTATACGCACACACACACACACGTCCATATTTATGTATAGAAAAATATATATGTGCGTGTGTGTGTATGTATGAATGTATACATGTCTGTGTTATGCATGTATGTATGTATCTATCTATCTATTTACCTATCTATTTATCTATATACTTGCATCCATAAAAACAGATGTGTGCATAATTCCACATGTATCTATAATAATATATAGAAGTAAATATATAAGCAAATATATTTATATAACATCGATTCATTTCTTCACATTTTTTTTATATTCGCACTTACTTGGAACACACAAATATGCATTTTCACACGCGACCATGAATATGCATGTATATATACATGTATATATATATATATATATATATATATATATATATATATATATATATATATATATATATATATATATATATATAGAGAGAGAGAGAGAGAGAGAGAGAGAGAGAGAGAGAGAGAGACATATATATATATATGTATATGCGTATATATATATATATATATATATATGAGTAAAAATAAATACAAAAAAGGTGTTTTGTATGATTGTGTATAGAGGAATATATTATTTTGTTTAAAAGAGTTCCAACTCTGTCTGTTTTTTATGTTTTATTTATATTCCTGCAAAACCAATGTGGAATATAGAATATGGAATATACAATATATAATATAAAATAAAAATGGATGGTACAATGAAATAAAGTATTGAATGTCTTATTGAACATATGGAATATGTCGTATTGAATAGATGAAATATTGAGTGTTCAATATAAAGGATTAAATATATATATATATATATATATATATATATATATATATATATATATATATATATATATATATATATATATATATATGTATATATATATATATATATATATATATATATATATATATATATATATATATATATATATATATATATATAATAAAGTAAAGTTGTGGAATACCGTACGAGTGGAAATATATATGAAAGAAGGTTTGAAAATGCACTCATTTTTAAAAAATATTTATTTACTTAACCGGTTTCACTTTTTTAGAAAAAGATTATCAAAAGTCTTTGAGAATAATAAAAAATGTTAAAAAACAGTTCGAGTATTAAAATGCATATACATTCTTTGATGATAAAATATATTTAAAGTATAAAGCCTTGTATGAACTTTGTATTTGTTACATACTGATTATCACACATTCTCTGATATTAAAATGAAAATGTTAAAAACAGTGTATGAAAATACACATATGGAAAAATACATATACATATTTTTATACACATTCTTTGACAATCGAATAAAGTTGAGGAGGAACTGACCTGGCTTTTTTCTCTTGTGTATATTGAGGGAATGTTTTACTGTCTTAAGAGACAGTATGACTGGCTAGCTGAGGTGGGAGGGAAGAAGAGTTAAAAAGGATTTTTTAATTTTTTAAATTTTATTTTTGGTTGGTCTGTGACAGTCTGTCATGGTTCACTGGTTTTTGGGACTGGTTTTGTGCACATCTCTATGTGTGTGTGTATATATGTGTGTTTGTGTCCGTGTGTGTGTGTGTGTGTGTGTGCCGTTTTTATTGGTCCCAGAGTTTATTGTGGAATGTGTATATGAGTGTGTGTTTGAGTGTTTTTTGTGTCGGTGGGGATGTTAAGTGTGTGTACGTGAGAGTGTGCGTATAGATATGTGGTGTGTGTGTGTGTGTGTGAGCAACCGTATGTATGTGTGAGGGTGTGTACGTATGTGTGTGTATGTATGTATGCATCTGTGTGTGTGCGTGGGAGTGTTTTGTGTGAGTGTGGGAGTGTGTGTGTGTCTCTCTGTCTGAGTGGGTGTGATGTTTTAAATATCCTTGTGGTGTGTGTGTGTACGTGTGTGTGTGTGTGTGTGTATGTGGGTATGGTTTGTGTAGTTTCCTGGTGTATATGTGTACATGTGTGTGTGCGCTGCCATTGTGAGTGATTAGTTTTGTTTGTATTGTTAGTACAGTATGTGTGTGTATACGTGTGGGTGTGTTTGTATGAGTGCGTCTATGTGGCTTGTATTTGTCGGGGGGGGGGGTGTCATTGTGTGTGCATGCTTCTGTGCATGTGTACGTGTGAGTGTTTGTTGTGATTGTTGGGATTGTATTGTGTGTTTTTCTTTTGAGTGTGTGTGTGACATTTTTACTGGGGAACAGGCGTATGGTGTTTGTATGTGTGTGTACATATGTATGCAAATATGCGTGTGTGAATATGATTTGTGGTTGCCGGAGTGGTGTGTAGGTGAGTGCATGTACCTGTTTACATATGTGTGTATGGGTGTTGGTTGTGGTTGCTACAATTGTATTGTAAGTGTATATATGCATGTGTTTTTCTTGAAATGTATGTGGGTTTGTGCTCTAGTGTGGAGATATTGTGATTGTCTGTGTGTGTATATATGTGTGTAAGTGTGTTCGTGTCGGAGGTTTGCATTGTATTGGTGTGTGTGTGATTTTGCGTATCTGTGTGTCTTTGTTTTGGACGTGCACCTGGGGAGGGGGCTTATGTTAGAGTATGTTGAGCTGTGGTCTGTATTTTTGAATAAGATTATTTTCCCTATTTATTCGTGTTTGGTCAGTGGTGTTGTCTGAGCATTGGTATAATGGGAAACGTAGGAATTTGGGGGACTTGTTTTGTGCACAGAGATCTAAGTGCCCACTGAGTGGTATCTGTCTTGTGGTGGGATCCCTCAATTGTTGGCGGTGGACTGTCATCCTTTCTCTGAGAGTAAGGCTCGTTTGCCCTATGTATTCTTTGTGGCACCCTTCACACCTTATGGCATAAAGTAAATTTTTTGATGCGCAGGTGAAGTTATTTTTTATGACAAAAGTGTATCCCGACTGGAATCTGTATGTTGTTCCTTCCATGAGGTGGATGCAAGTCCTGCAGTTGGAACGACCACATTTTTTGACGGTAGGTGGTGGGCTTGTCTTGGGCAATTTTGCATTCGTGAGTAGGTTTTTTAGGGATTTGGGTTGTCTTTTGCTTTTTATTATTTTATGGGTTGCGAGTACTCGTTTTAGACGTGGGTCTTGATTCAGTAGTGGGATGTTTTTGTATATTATTGTGTAAGCGTCTGCATTTCTAGGATTGTGTGTTGAGAGATATGGGAGACTATTTAACGTGCCGTGTATGTGTTTCGGTGTTCGCAGGTCATGGGTAGCAATTGTCTTGGCCCGTTCTATTCCATTGTCAACTAATGATGCTGGGTAATGTCTTTCGAGGAGAATTGCCTTTAGTTCTTCGAGTCTTTTATTTCGAGTTCTATAATTAGAGACAATTGTGCAAATTCTTCTCGCAAGGTTGAAGGGAATGTTTGTCTTTGTATGTTTTGGGTGGTTGGAGGTGAACAGAAGGTATTGCTTGGAATCAGTCAGTTTGTAATGAATATCAGTCTCAATGCTGGTACCCATTTTTATAATGAGAATGTCAAGAAAAGGATGGTCTTGACTGTATTCCATTGTAAATTGGATATGGTTGTTCACACTGTTAATTAGGGTTTTGAAGTCAAAGAGTTGGTCGAGTGTGCATGTTGTCTACTACCGTTGTCAAAATTTATACCATTAACTCTGAGTCGTTGAATGAGGATTAGAGTAAATCAATATCAGTTAATATCAGAGTTCAATAGTTCTTTGACTGCTTTTTCTAAATTCTCAGTATGTTGGAGAAGCAACTCATGCTAATCCCTGTATATTTATGATTATAAATGGTTTTACCGATAAAGGTTTTTTCATACTGAACTACTTGGCAAAATTGTTAATTATTAATTTTATTACTAATTGACGATTCCCTGCCCTATATCTGTATATTTTATATTGATGCCTCTAATTGGATGGTGAAACTGTAACCCTTTATACGGGACCTTTTTATACGGGACTATTTGTGGTGCACATGGAATTGATTCTTTGGGGTGAAGTGTTTGAACTCACTAGCCGATAAATTTCGTAAGTGCCTTCCTCACGTGGTTTCGATGTCGCATGATCAAAATTCCTGTGAGTTTTTATAGACACTTTCAAATTTATTCGAATATTGGGATGAAGATTGGAATAGAGTAACTTCATACTCTTAACCGTGAAACGTCGTACCCAATTAACTAAAGGCAGGTTTGCTTTTGCTTTTCTCTTCTGTTTTTTGTTCTGTGTGTGCCATAAATATCGCCATCCGTTAGAGAAAGAAATTGTAGTTTATAATCAGTAGTTCTTTGACTGCTATTTCTAAATTCTCAGTATGTTGGAGAAGCAACTCATGCTAATCCCTGTATATTTATGATTATATATATATATATATATATATATATATATATATATATATATATATATATATGTGTGTGTGTGTGTGTGTGTGTGTGTGTGTGTGTGTGTGTGTGTGTGTGTGTGTGTGTGTGTGTCTGTGTGTCTGTGTGTGTATGTGTGTGTGTGCGCGTGCGCGTGCGTGTGTACTCATATTTGACGTTTTATATGAATGATCACCTCGATTGCTATAACTTCAACTTTCTCTTCTGAGAGATGTGAAATGTTCCCATAAGCAAAAACCAAATAAACATGAAAACAAGAATAAAAGCGCTGAAATAGGTGTTTGGAGTCAAATATTTTTATGCGGGTTCAACTTTCTCTGTAGGTAATATTAATGCATATTTCTTCTATTTCAGACAAGTAGCATAACATATCAATCTCCGCTGTTCCTTACATCTGGAAGAAGTCCACAAAGGCTTGTAAACTTAAGCCCATGTCACACATAACTTTATACATTCTCACATGTACGTAGATACGCACACGTGCGTATATATAAGTAATTGTATACACACGCCCACTCACACATGCAGCCGCATATTTTATATTACATATATCAATGTGTATATACGTGTGTCTACACACACTCTACCATGTGTAGAATCCTTTACATGTACACTGTATATATACGGGTAGAATTGTACACTCATACACATACACGCATGCCCACACGGGTATATATATATATATATATATATATATATATATATATATATATATATATATATATATATATATATATATATATATATGTATGTATGTATGTATGCGTATATATATATATATGTGTATGTATATGTGTGTATATTTATATATAAACGTACATATAAATATATATATAATTACTGATGCATTCACATATACATTCTTATATACATACATGTGTGTATATATATATATTTATGTGTGTGTGTGTGTGTGTGTGTGTGTGTGTGTGTGTATGCACATATTCGCACACTTTGTATATACATATGGACGTTTTTACATACGCACATATATACCCAAAGTAAATACATAAATGGAAATGCACGCGTATATATATTGGATTTCCTTTGACGATTACATTGTTTGATAGATGACTGACTCCATTAATGTAACAATAAAGGAAACAGAAAGGAAAGGGATCGGTAGTTTTTATGGAAACACCGATTCGTGCTTAGAAATATTTTGACCTGTGAACGGCAAGAACAACTCTATGTGAGGTTAAACTATCTGATCATACAATATTCATGAAAATCTGTATTAATCCCTTAATGTATTTCTTGTAGTAGAGAGCCTTTGCAATAAAATATTGAGCTCTTTTTTTTCGATATAATTCAAGTTACGTAAGCTACTAGGATGATGTGCCGGAGATTTATTCTATATCCAAATATCTCCTTTTACTTTTCCACTTCGACCCATGGAAGGGATCAATGTCAAATTCAAAACATCATGTTTAAGAAAGAAGGAAAAAATGAGAAAAAGTGAAAAATACCAATTAACATAAAACTAAGCAAACAGTAAAACACAAAGCAATGATTAGCGTAAAGCTTCCTAGCCTTTTAAAAGAATGGTTATATTATTCATGATGCACCATACGTCGATTCTTCCTGGATTGGCTTCATTATGATATAATTTTCTTTTAGGAGAATATTTTTTTTTTAAAGTGTCAACCAAAATTTTCTAATTCTGCCGAAAGTTAGGCTGTGAATGGTCAGCCACAGTCCTTGTCATCTCGACTGCGATAAAGAGAGAAAGATATAAAGAAAGATAGAGATAGAGAGATAGGGGAAGAGAGGAGAGAGAGAAGAAGAAGAGAGTAAGATGGGAAAAAGAACCGACCTCAGTATGTTGCCTACGATAATTCTATCATTGACTATGCTAATGTTTAGTACTAACTATTTTGTATCTCATCCCATTAGCATTTGAACTGGCCATATCCGACCAAAAGGTTCTCCCTGCTTTATCTTCAGACGAGCCAGATTTAGCCTCTCACACTTAGCGTACAATATTATTCTAGAAAATATTATTCTCATCATTTAAATCTCAATGCTGCAAACTAATGCATGACCAATTCAAAACAATGTGAGTAAAAAAGCATTACATTTGACACAGACGTCTGAATATTAAAGGTTTAATATGAAAAATAGTAAAGCGCC
Source organism: Octopus bimaculoides (assembly GCF_046866305.1). Classification (NCBI taxonomy): domain Eukaryota; kingdom Metazoa; phylum Mollusca; class Cephalopoda; order Octopoda; family Octopodidae; genus Octopus; species Octopus bimaculoides. The sequence continues at coordinate 36,999,314 of NC_142935.1, forward strand.
TAACTTATTGTTCCAGCCGGAATAATTCAAACAGCCCGAGTTTTAGTCAATCAGAACCAGCGCTTTTACAAATCGCTACTTAGTATGAAAAATACTAGAAAATAGGTTTCACGCATACATGACACATAAACACATGTGCATATATACACATATATCTATTGATTCTAGTCACTGATAATATCTGCTTATTTTGGTTAAACAATACTATAATATATGGTATATATTTGTTCGCTGCATGGTGACTTAAACGATGAAATCCTCTTAACCGTTGTCAAAATTTATACCATTAACTCTGAGTCGTTGAATGAGGATTAGAGTAAATCAATTCCAGTTTATATCAGAGTTCAATAGAGGATATCACATGATCCCAGTATCTTTGACAATACTGCTCCTTTGGTTATTCTTTTAGCTTTACGTGTGAAAATGATAAATAGGTTGACAGCGAGGCGAGAAAATATGAACAATATGTGATCAAACACACGTTATCACATGTGAAAACAAGATAACAAGCACAAATCCCCTCCGCCATAACATACAAACACACACACACACGCATACATATGCATTGATCTATGTCTAGTGATTTCATATATAAAAACACATTTACGTAATGTATATAATAAATATATACATTAATATATCATACATTTTTTACGCGATATTTGAGCAGGCACATCCTTATGATCAGCAATATATATATATATATATATATATATATATATATATATAAAATATATATGTACATATATATAAAGATATATACACATATATATATATATAAACATATATATATATGTATATATATATATATATATATATATATATATATATATATATATATATATATATATATATATATATATATATAAATATATATAAATATACACGCACACATTTATACATGTATAATAATGGGTATATCTGCGTATATATGTACAGACACGCATACATACACACATATGCTCATGTGTAAGTTTGTATGTACGTCTACAAGCAGAAATACGTGGCTGCCATTTTGTGTGCTTCTCAAATGCTTACGCAGTACTTTTCTGTATGGTTTTCTTTTAGGCAATGTTCTTAGTTAAAAACAAACTACTAAGGAAAAAACAATAAAGCTAAACTAAATGTAAAAAGTATTAAGAGCGTATATATATCTGCATTTAGGTAATATTCTTCTCTATTGGCATTAGTTACAGTTATTGTCAGTGATTATATGTAGCATAGTGTCTGATGGTGTGAAAACTCCATACATGCTTGTATCTGTATACCTGCTTAAGTATACGTACATATACAGACATATATATATGTGTGCATATATATATATATATATATTTTATGCATGCTTGTGTGTGTGTGTGTATATTTATATATATGTGTCTGTGTATGTATGTCTGCATATATTTATATTTGTATGTATGCAACACAAATATATTTGTACCAATGTCTGTATATCATATACGTATAGATTTCTTAAAATTGTATATATGATAAAAGTAGAGATAACTCTATCAATCTCTGTCTCTCTCTCTCTCTCTCTCTACACACACACACACGCACACACACACACACACACACAGATATATATATATATATATATATATATATACTTATATATGCATATTTATACTTATATATATATATATGTGTGTGTGTGTCTGCGTGTATGTATAAATATATGTAAATATATTAATGCAAACATATATATACCCATAGGCGTATATTATCATGTATATATATATATATATATACATACATACACACACACACACACACACACACACACACACACACATATATATATATATATATATATATATATATATATATATACATGTATACATACATATCCAACATGTGTGTGTGTGTGCGTGTAAAGAACAACAACATAAATATCAAGCTAAGTAATAAAACTTATGTTGACAAAATAAATCTCATATCATGTTTACATCTTAAACTTCGAGCCATTTAAGGAGAAAAAAATGTAAAAGAAACAAAACCCAGAAATGTTATTAAAAAATAGAATTGCTATGATAAAGTGGAAGCGCCATTTTTCCCTTGAGTTACCTAACACGTTAGTGGTGAAAAACAGGAACTAGATAAACAATATATATATATATATATATATATATATATATATATATATATATATATATATATATATATATATATATATGCGACCATTTTCTTTTTACATATAAGTAAACATGCATATATATATATATATATATATATATATATATATATATCCGTTTTTACTTAAATGTAAAAAGAAAATGGTGATATGGTATTTTTTCGTTTCGTTTCGTTTTTGTTTTTTATCCCCTCATGAGTATTCTGTGTGAAATCTCCATGTTGCTTTTTTTTAAATAGAAAAACAAAATATTCTCTCTGTTATTGTCTTGTTGCTGCTGTTTATTATTGAGAATACGCAATAAAGACAGTGCTGGTGTTGGCAGTGGTAGGGGTCTTGGTGATGGTGACGGCTCAGAGTTGTTGTAGGCTGTCGTCTGCTGTTGAAGTATTGACGTCGATCACCATCATCGTCATCAAGATCACCCCTTCCGCCTCCTCCCTCTTTTCTTTCTTCTGTACTTCTTTTCCATCTGCAAAATGATCGCCATCTTCACCGTTTTTGTTGTCGTTTTTTTTTGTCGTAGTTGTTGTCATGAGTGTTATCATCATCACAATTATCATTATCGATAGGGACATGTTCGACGCTATTCACGTCATCATTATGATCATCATCATCGTCATTATAATATCCAACGTTATTATCAGCAGTGCCACCGCCGGCACCACCACAACCACAACCACTAGCACCATCACGACCACCATCACCATCACCACCATCACTACCACCACCACCACCACGATCACCATCATCATCATCATCACCATCGTTGTCGTCGTCATCATCATTATTATCGTTATTATCAGTCCCACCGCCACGGCGACGACCACCACTACCAGCACTACAACCTACGCCATCACCACTACCATTACTACCCCTACCACGACTACCACGACTAAGACCAACACGATTATGACCCCCACGACCACGCCCACGAACATGACGACCAGCACCACCACAAACACCATCATCATCTTAATCATCATCGTCATCGCCATCATCGTCTTCATAGTTATCTTATCTTGATCAGTATTTTGAGTATGATGACCAGTATGTGCATCATTATCAACATGATTGCGACGTTCCTTATTAAATCAATATTGTCCTTATTATGAAAGTTCGCGTCATCATCACTATAATTATCGTCATTGCTCACAGCACGATTATCATCAGCCCTGTTTTCGCCATTATTGTGTTTATTGATAATTAAATAAGTGTTTGGGGGTATATTACTGATATGTTAATGATTAAAATAACGACTACGGCGACAACGATGACCAAAATGATGATGTTGATGATGATAACGATGGCGACGATTATAAATATGGCGGTTATGATGAGGTTGCTAACTACGACGACAATCATGATGACGGTGTTGATGGTGATGACGAGCATGACAGTGATGATAGACAAAGGTAATAATGATTATTCTCTTATTCTCTTATTTATTTCAGTCATCTGACTGCGGCCATGCTGGAGCACCACCTCTAGTCGAACAAATCGACCCCAGGACTTATTCTTTGTAAGCCTAAGTTACGGGGAGGTAAACACACCAACATCGGTTGTCGGGCGAAGGTGTGGTGACAAACAGAGACATACAAATGTATGCACACACACACACACACACACACACACACACACACACACACACACATATATATATATATATATATATATATACACGGCCGGCTTCTTTCAGTTTCTGTCTACCAAATGCACTCACAAGGCTTTGGTTCGCTTGACCGAGGCTACAGTAGAAAGCATTTGCCCAAGGTATCACGCAGTGGGATTGAACCCAGAGCGAAGTGGTTGGTAAGCAAGCTATTCAACACACAGCCACTCCTGCACCTATGTTCACAATGAGAGATATTAGTTAATAAAAATTTGTTATTAGCATTGGTGTATGTTAATAGAAATAATAAAACAAAATGAAAAAAAGCAATGAAATGAAATATTGCTCAGAAATTGTCGTTGTTTCAGATTTTGCTGTCATTGTCGAATGCATAGAGGGCAATGATAGTAAAAGTGATGACGGTAACAATGAGGAGAGAAGCGGGGGGGGGGGCGATTAGAAGGTGTAAGGCGAGAAGGACGAGCATGATAATAATGGAGACCATGATGACGTAAGTGATTGTAATGATGACGATGATGATAATGATGATGATGACAGTGACACTGGCAACAATAAAGGAAGTTAACTATGATGCTAACGACAATGCCGACAATTATGACATTGTTATTATAAAAAAAAAATACCATTGGACCCTGGAGTGGGAACTTACCTGCTCCCTTACAACTGCTGGGCTTGATCCTAAAATTGAAAACATTATTATTATTCTTATTATTATTGTTCAGTAGTTTTATTTTTATAACGTGCTTTCACTTCACTACCGAGCGCAGCTCTGTGCGCCTTGGGTATGTGCTGTGGTTTTCTGTGGTGCTCTTATGTTTACTGTATTGAAAGTGTTTTGCGTAGAATGTGTACAGTACCCAGTAGTGCAATTTTCTGTATGTTATATATATTTGTAAGTCCTGGTGTTTTTGTTATGTATTTGTCTGAATATTTTATTATTATTATTATTATTATTATTATTATTATTATTATTATTATTATTATTATTATTATTATTATTATTATTATTTTAATATCTTTGCACACCTAATGTTGGAGATGTACTACGAAGTGAACTGTTCACTTCCAGTGAAATCAGGTAAAACACCTTATTTTCGAGCACCATCCGTAGTATTCGAGCTGTTTTCTGCAACTACCCCTCCCTTATCGCAACCCCTATTTGTTCCATGTACTTCACAAGATGTTTACTAACTTTCCCCAGACCCCCGACAATTCGTCGCATTTCTACCACCTTTTTCAGTGACCACAACTGCTTAACCTCCCACGCTAACCATTCTTCCTTACCGCATACCTTGTTGTCAGCTGGGTATGCTATATCTATGATTCATCATTGTTTGCTTTCTTTCTCAATTAACACTTTGTCTGGTTTTCTATTCTTTATCTCATGGTTGCACTGAATCACAAATCCCATAGGATCTTTGCATTATCGTTTTCGATGATGCCTTCGGGTTTATGTTCGTACTATTATTATTATTATTATTATTATTATTATTATTATTATTATTATTATTATTATTATTATTATTACTATCATCATTACTATTGAGTGAGAGAGCAGTGCATGCCATCAAAGTGACACTGAGGAAAAATATACGAAGCCCAGTATACCCTTCATAACTGCCTGTCTGATAAGTGTACACCAAGCACATGCATCACAACCATAAGTGCGCAAGATGGTGATCTCATATCAAGATAAACAGCGCATGTTCTTACAGGTGGGGCCTAGTTAGAATTTTCCTTAGGTCGAGTAGCCCATCCCGCTCAAAATGTCCCTGAATAAGGTTGTTTAAGGATGTTGGACGAAACACCCATGTTTTCAAAGGTGAATTATTCAAACTCCAAAGAATTCCTTTCAACACATGGCTATGATGCTCCCCCACTACTCTGCTCATGATCAGAGATTCACATATCGTCAGCCATCAAGGGACATGCTCAACTGGTCAAGGTCAAACAACTGACAAGCAAATCTGTGGCATTGAGCAGAATATTTGCTGTAGCCCATCTTTTATACAAAGACAAAATAATGCACATGATGACACTTCCAATCAGTTAAGATCAGAAGATATGAGAGCCACTGCCTGGTACCTCATTATCATTATTATTATTATTATCATTATTATTATTATTATTATTATTATTATTATTATTATTATTATTATTATTATTATTATTATTATTATTATTATTAGTGCTGTTCCTGCTGCTGTTGTTATTGTTGTTGTTATGAAGGCAGCCAACTAAGGCTGCGAGCTGGTAGAATCGTTAGCACGGTGGGGGAAAAGCTTAACTGCATTTCGTGCTCATTTGTTTTCTATGTTCAAATTCCGACGAGGTCGAATTTGCTTCTTTCGTTGTCAATAGAACAAGTACCAGTTGAAAACTGAATCGATTTAATCGAGTTAACCCTCCCTCCCCTAAAACTGATGGCCTTGTTCTAAGTGTTTCAAGCCATTATTATTATTATTATTATTATTATTATTATTTGTAATTGTAGTAGTAGTAGTAGTATGATAACGACAATGATAAAGCTGCAGCTGCAGTAGTGATAATTATAGGGATGATGAGAATGATGAAGTTGACGACGACGATGACGATGACAATCAAAATGAAGCAGAAGGTTACGTTTGTGATAGCGCTATACAATGTTCGTATTTTTGTTGTTGTTGTTGTTGTTGCCGATACTGTTGTTGTTGCTTTTAATGGTGGTTGAATGTGTATTTTGGTTACTTTGATAGCAGAAATGTTTTCTACATTATAGGTCTATGACAGTTTGTGTTATTCGCCAATTAGTGTCTCTGCCTCTCTCTCTCTCTCTCTCTCTCTCTCTCTCTCTCTCTCTCTCTCTCTTTCTCTGCTTCATCTTCACCACCTCTCCTTTAATCTCTAGTCTTATAATGTATATAATACAGTTTTTTGATAATCTTCAAGTTATTTTTTGTTATATCTTTAGTCGAACTGCTTTCGTGTTTCTTTCTAATGTTTGGTTGTTATTTTACTTTGTTCAAGATATACATACATACATCCATGCATAAATATAAACCTATCTATCTATCTATCTATCTATCTATCTATCTATCTATCTATCTATCTATCTATCCATTTATTTAGGCCCATATATATCTATGTATGTATATTTATGCATTGTGCTCATGCGTAGGGATGTGTATTAATACAGCCGTATTTATATACTTATTTTTGATTGAACAGTCATTGAAGGTTCGGACAAGAAGAGAACGCAATATGTAAATAAGGTCTTTTAACTCTTTTGATGAGTGGCGGCTAAATGGCGATGAATTGATGTGCCGTTTTAGATTTAGCCATATTAATACATCTACTTTTACATTTTTATCAAAATAATACTACAATACTGACCGTGTGCAAGGCATTAAGAAAATATATGGATATGTGAAACATCTGTCGTGCTCTTTACAAAGAATATATATGAATGCGTCTGGCAATGTTTTTGGAAGAATTATATATATATATATATATATATATATATATATATATATATATATATATATACGAATGTAAATATATATGTATGCATATATATGAATATAAATATATATATATATGTATATATAAATGCATATATACATGTATATATACATACATATATATATGCGTGTATATATACGTACATATATATATATATATATATATATATATATATATATATATATATATATATATATATATATATATATATATATGTGTGTGTGTGTGTGTATATATGTATATATATATATACTTGATAGATACAATATATATATTTCATGTGTTAATATTAGATTCATATGCTGACAACATGCTAAACATTGTTTTATAAAATGTCTTGTGTCCCACCACAATCATCAGACACTTCCCTCTGGGCATAATGAACTAACAATGCGATAAGAGAAAAAGCGGGCAAGGGTGCGTAAGAAATATATATATAAAAAGTGTGTGTGTGTGTGTGTGTGTGTGTGTGTGTGTATAACAGTGTCATTTCAGAGGGTATTAAATGCTGGTAAGTCTTTGAAAAGGAACACGAGTTTGTAAAATTAAGTCGCAGATCGAATGCACGAATTGTGATATATGTCACATCTCTAGCACAAATCAGCACTTGCACGTCTCTAATAAATTATACCTCCGCACAAGCATATCAGCCACCAAAGATTAATCTAGTCAAAACTCGGGACAAGAACATCATAGTTTTGATCATATTTGAAGACGAAAACATAAGAGGAATGATGATCGAAGTGACATCCTAACAAATGAACAGGAATCAGCCATTAACAGCAACCATCAATTAAATGAATTCCAGCTTACAAATCTAACACCTGCCACTGACCATGACGCAATGCAGTTCGTTCTTGACTTCATTTTAACGTCAGACGCACAATTGATCATTTAATTACTATTCGTCCGATTTAGTTCTTTCGTAATTAGTTGAGATATGTTCATGCTTTGTTCTTGTACTTTGTACAGTTTTATGTAAGTATGTAGGTGTGTATGTTTATATACACGTTTGTATGTGTTCATTGGAAATTATTTTATATATGGTGGATATTTCTTGATAAAAAATAATCAGTTCCGATCAATAACATCTAGTTTAACTCTTATATAATCCAGGCACAACAAGAATTCCAGGCCTCTTCATGTTCTCTAAACAACTTGTTAGGGTGTTTTTTCGCCGAAATATTAAAAAAAATATTGAATAATTTGTTTTGGGTTAAAGTTCAATCTTTCTTCTTGTTTTTGTTTTTATTATATAATATTATTCCAAATGTAATTCTCTGCTTCTAAATTGCTGCTCGAAAGTAATGACGTGTGATTTAACTGAATGAATTGTCACACAACTTAGGCGGCAAGACAGTGTTTTATGGTGTTACTTTGAAAATATGAGTTCTTATACGTATGTACATATGAAATTATGAATGTATGTATGTATGCATCAATGTATAGGTGTGTATGTATGTGTGTGTGTGCGTGTATGTATAAATGTCTACGTCTAACTATGTATGCTTATCTACATAGATCTATCTATCTATCTATCTATCTATCTATCTATCTATCTATCTATCTATCTATCTATCTATCTATCTATCTATGACTCTGTCTGTCTGTATGTATGTATGTATTTATATATGATGTATAGTGTTGGGGATCTTCCATATTTCTTTTCTTTAACTTCTTAAATGTTTATCGACGGTGTGTCTACGCTGAATTGCCTCGGGGAAATGTATTCTTACTTTACTGAAATAATAGTGAGTCGATCTTGTTGATAAGTTACGATTCAAAACTTTGAAGTTTATTTTATATGTTGTGAACATTTCCGTGATTCGAAGTTGAATGAAGTTGATGCTGACAAATCGTTATATACATCTTTAAGGAAATTGAGCTTTCCATCTTCTAGATGACATTTTTCGTTTTCTTGAATGTGATTTTGTTCTGACGTACATACCTACAAACGTACACACAAACACACACACAAACACACATATGTATAGCCACACATATATGTGTATATCAATGTGTCCATATATATATATGTATACGCAGGTGTGTGTTTGTATGTATATATATATATATATATATATATATATATATATATATATATATATATATATATATATGTTTTCAAATAGATGTATGTGTGTATGTGATGTG
>NC_142935.1:37013732-37031232 GCF_046866305.1 Octopus bimaculoides
TCCTATTATTTGTCAAACAATATCTTAACATATCTCGTTATTCGAACATTCTTCTCTGACTGAACTTTACAAGAACTTTCTGAATTTAACCGTTTTATTTTTGTAAGTCTTTGCATGAATTTCCATTTAATATATCAACATGCTGTATGGAATAAAATGAAATCGAATTCCATGAATCATTCTTAAATTCGAGTCATTTCTACTTCCTTAGTAATATCTTTAATGCTTACATGTGATCGCTAGCTTTGGAATGTCGTTATTTAACCAACTCTTCATTTACACAACTTAAACTACATAATGTGCGGATGATATGGTTTACTACTCCATTATTTCAGCATAAAACGTCTATATATATGAAAGCTGGAATCTTTACTATTTATGCAAGCGCCAAAAGTTAATACAGATCAAAAACAACCAATCAGTTGGAAGTTCAGATCTTCTGTTGAAGCAATTTCAGTAACAAGTTATCAAACCAAACGAAAGGCTTAGCAAAAATGACATTAGCTATGCACAACATCTATTCGAGTTAGTTTTCCTTTGCATGAAATAATGCATTCTATTCTATAATTAAACACACACGAATACATATACATAGATATACATGTATATATGCGTGAGTATACATACATATATATATTTACACACACACACACACACACACACACACACACACACACACACACACACACACACACACACACACACACATATTTATATATTTATACATGATGGCTCCAAATTGATTTCAAGCAATACTTTTGCTTCATGGTTCCATTGAATATGAGCAGCACAGAAATGGCATTTCAGTCCTGTTACGGACTTACGCTCTTTTGGAAAAATGTGACAACAGTGGATGCCTTGTGCAGTGGGTGTTCAAATAGTTTACTACCGACGCTAACATATGCCTTCGTTCCGTCATGTAATTTTACAGTGAGTATTTTGTTTTGCCATTCTTTCGCTACAGCTAGACTTATTATGCAACATATAATTAAGATATTAATAGAGATGGTAATCAAACGATGCCTGAGCTTGAAGCTGTTTAAATTGCACAGTATCGTCCTCTCACTGAATAGCGTATGCATTTGGTAAAGAAGGACTTGTTTACATCATTGGATACTAACGAAAGAGAACCTATTACACCAGAGTTATCTTTCACTTGGGAGACCTGTAAACAAAATCTAGAGATCTCTAGCTCCCAGTTGATGGGTAGTCGTTAACTCTATAGAGATCATCCATCATTTCACAGGTTTTGTTTTCCATCCTGCTGCATGTCCAACGGAAACATCAGTACAATATACACACACATACATGCATACACACATACATACATACATACATATATACATGCATGCATGCCTGCATAAATACATATATACATATATAATGCATGCATGCATGCATACATACATACATACATACATTCATATATATTATATACAAACATGTATGCATACATACATACATATATGAGGCTATCGACTACTTACCGAAGATGCACGTCACTGACAGTTAGGAACATTGTGCACTCCAACAAAATGAAACTTTACTCTTATGGCTCTGCTGAGGACTAATGTGTCTGCTTTTTGATGAATATGCAGTTCGCGGCTATTGTACACCAAAATTCCTGCATCTACTACACAAGTGGTGTGGTTCTGAGGAATGCGCTTAAATTCTGCCTGAAACATGCATGTTTTCTCTCTGAAAATACCCACTTCTTCCTTTACTTTTATTTCATTGGTGGCAATGACAAGCATTGCTTCTCAATTAACCTCTTACATTTCACATTCCTTCATCTTTGCCTCTACACGATCCTTAAATAGAAGTCAATGTTTCCACTGAGGCACTTTCTACAGACAAGTTCACCACATACTGTCTGCTTAGAGTTCCTCTGATCTTTTATCCGATCAAGGTGTCCAGTCAATCGTAAACGGTGTTCGTGCACCATCGCCTCAATGCTCAGAACGTCGGCTATCCTGAAGACCTATGACTCTCTAGTCCGCAAAAACCAATATTTAGAATGTTTTTCATACATCTCTGATGGAATTCTCCATGTACCCTTACATGATACCAGTAAATGGGCCATGTCTCTCATAAATAAAGGAACACACACACGCACACACATACACATTGTGCACGGCAAGTTTTGCTTGCTGTGTGATGCACTGTTTAGGACAGATACAAGACTCAAGATCTCTGAAGGAATAAGTTGTCTTCTGAGCCTTTAAAAATATTTGATCATCTAAATTGCAAGGACCCTTGTAGATAAACTTGTTTACCACATTCAGTAATCTTCTCTACTACATAGGTGGTGTCACATGAGTTTCCTAGTGCAAGCTGAAACATTAAAACAGTCTTGTTCAGGTTATCGCTGAGTCAAGATGCCCTGTAACATGTATAACTGTGCTGCATGATAATTTTCAATTCTTCACATAAATGTTGTCCATGTTCAAGATTGTGTATCTTATTACTTCCTCTTCCTGAAGACTTAGTATCTCTATCCCTCCTTCGCTCATAATTCACTCATCCTAGTCATCCAACTAATCATTACCGACCATCTTCATCCCGGATCAATGTATTCGACTTCTAACCCGATCCAGGACATTTTCTAAATTCTTTCTTCTTAAAACATCTGTAATTCTCTGTCATTACAAACACACTCCAATAGCGTTTCAAATGCATATAGACATAAACAGATGCATGCACACACACACATATCTATTTATCTATCTATCTATCTATCTATCTATCTATCTATCTATCTATCTATCTATCTATCTATCTATCTATCTATCTATCTATCTAACTATCTATATATATATATATATATATATATATATATATATATATATATATATGTGTGTGTGTGTGTGTGTGTGTGTGTGTGTGTGTATATATATATATGTATGTATATATATATATATGTATATATATATATATATATATATATATATATACATATATATATATATATATATATATATATATATATATATATATATATATATATATATATATATATATATATATATACATATATCTATGTATATATATATATATATATATGTATATATATATATATATATATATATATATATATATATATATATATATATATATATATATATATATATATAGCAAATAAGAAAACGCAGCGGATGTAAAATCGGTAAGCATTCCAGTATGTCTATTTATTCTATAGACATACTGAAATGTTTACCAGCTGATGTCTGTCGATTTTATATCCTCTCCGGTTTCTTATTTGCCGTATAAATCAAGGGTAAACTACGTGTTACCCCTGCCCATATATAATGCTCAATTGTAAGATTGCCATGCAATAACAAATACTTGGATATGAATAATTGGGTACACTACCAGCAGTATAGGTATTATCCCTTAGTTGGGTTTTCAACCTCTCACTCATTCAGGTATATATATATATATATATATATATATATATATATATATATATATATATATATATATATATATATATATATATACATATACATATATGTGTGTAAGGATGTATGTATTAAATGTATGTCTCTCTCTCTCTCTCTCTCTCTCTCTCTCTCTCTCTCTCTCTGTATATATATGAAATCAAAATAAGCAATCATTACATCAAGTTAAATGCAGTGCCACCTTCAGCAGCTGCGCAAATGAATAAATGGAATTCATGTTGTCGCTATTGTAGCTAAGAATAAACTGTCTATTCTTAGCTACAATGGTGACAACGTGAATTTCTTCCATCTTCTTGCTCTGTTAAAATATTTAAGAAAAATTATATGAATGTGTCCTACTTGTTAAAATTCAGTTTATTTATTTGTGCAGCTGAAGATGGTATTGCATTTAAATTGATGTGTTGATTGCATTGTTCAATTAAATGGAGCCGCTTGAAACGGTCGTACTGCATTACTACTTGATATCCTGTTGCTTATTTTGATTTTATTCACCTTACATCGAGCTGTGCGGATAATACCGAACTGACTTGGTGCTTTAAGTACCTAATGCTACACATATAGTCAGTTCGAATAAACCAACAATATAGTTAACAATAACAGACAAGAAGACGTGCACAAGGCATGTATTAATTTGATATACATTAAAAAGGGAGAACTTTCGACGTTTCGCTCATAGATCTTTGTCGGAAAAGTGAAAGGGAAAAATCCAAAGAAAGAAAAGATATTGCCAACATCGATGAGGTCAATATAAAGATATTCACGCGTGAATAAAAAAAAAATGGTAAAGCAGCCTGCTGGGTGTTAACAAGTATGTAGAAAACGAATATGAAAAAAAATTGCGCTAACGACCCTGGGGGTGGGAGTGGGGAGAGGGCTTTCGGAAACTTCCCAAGATCCTATTTTTCCGTCATAATTTTTGGTAAAATGGACGTAGATTGATTAAAAAAAAAATCCGAAAAAAGTTTTTAAAAAGTTTAAAAAAAACTCACTTTAATTTCACATGAATCACTTAGTCATATTACTGCGGTAAATTACTGTGAAAAAAATCTTTGCAGAAAGTTGAGTAGATTGATTACATTATGTTATCGCAGTTTTGTGAGATTTGGCTGTTATTTCTAGCATGTGGCTAATCTGCTTGAAGGCCTAGGGGTATATATTTTATTTTATTTTTTTTGTTGAAAAATTGAAATTTTATAAACAAACGTTTTTCAGCATCGTAATCTTCGTATTGTTCTACGTATTTCACAAAAAAAAAAAAAAAAAATCGGAAGAAGTGGAAAAGGAAAGGGGGGGGGCGTGTGCGTATGTAGGGGGAATTGAAATTTTGAAAATGCGATTTTTGAAATTTTTTTTCAGAATTGGATCCTCCATAACCAAAAACGTGGGATTCTGTAAAAAAGAAAAAATCAATGTATATCCATTTTGCCGAAAGTTATGTGAATTTTCCAAAAGTCCTCTCCCAACTGAAGCCCAGGGTTGTTAGCGCGATTTTTTTTTTTGTTTCATATTCGTTTTCTACATACTTGTTAACACCCAGCAGAATAGTTTATTATTTTCCTTTTGTTCACGGGTGAAGATCTTTATATTGACCATCGATTGTAAGTATATACAAAGTAATTAATATTACATCATTTCATGCGTCATCCAACATCACCGATGATTTGACGACTTTTAAAATGAGAGCTGTTGGCTTTTGCTCAAATTTAGTTCAAAATGACTTATCGTTTCAAAGGTAGACTAAAAACTTATAAAACCTTTTTTTTTTTTTGTTTACGAACTGTTGTTTCAAAATGCTATGAAGTTAAATATATTCCACAGTCGTGTCTTTCAAATCGGTTTCAGGCAGAGATGTATGAGAATTTAGTGAAGGCGGCAGCGATTTGTTTACATAGCTTCCAATCTCTTATGCTAAATTTTGGCTTGTTCGCAGTGTTTTGAGAAGATTGATTAGCATCATGAGATTTCGATTAAAAATTGCTATTTCTAGTATATATTTTTGTTTTACTTTTGCAAAGGAATATGTCCGTTGCTAAAGCTGTTTTGTGGTAAAAACTAAACTTTGGTGAGTTTTGGGCCCAATATGTTTCTATCCGCTTACATATAGACAAAAGAAGAGTCATAATGGACAATTTGATTACACCGAAGTCTATCTGGGTTTAAGTGTAAAAACCAAGGTAGGTGACAAAAATTTCTATTTCATATTAAGTAACAGGGTTAAGTTACGTAAAACAGTCTTAGTGTGACATGTTAGGTGATGGTATTGTTTTTATCAACATAAGCCTTGATTGTAAAAGTGAAATTCCATTTGGTGTATGTAGTATTTTGTCATGAATAATGCATCCTTCGCAAGTAAATCGTCTTTCTCTTACTTGTGACATGGGAAATACATCTGTGAGTGATTTAGGTTGGAGGAATCAGTATAACTGTAGAAATAAACGTTCAAAAAAGCATTTTGTTTCCCCATCTTTGATGTTGACGGTGGCACGCACGCACTCAAGCACGCAAGTACACACACACACACACACACGCCCCCCCCCCACACACACACACACACACAAATCATGTTTTAATTGGAACATCATTTCTACCCGTTTCAGGAAACCTAGCCTCTTGATAGTTATTTGCTCAGGAAAAAATCCTTTTGCATTTCTCTTGAAAATTCTCTTGCCCTAGCCTTCACAATCAATTATTATGTAAATACCCTGTTAGTGGTGTAGACTAATCTGTTTCGTTCTCTCAACTTTCCATCTGTTCCTTGTGCATCATCTTGATTTTACTTCGGCGTATCTTACAAAAATTCCGTTATTCATAAACAGTATCTTCAAAAGCCTATATAGGAGCGGGCGTGGCTGAGAAGCCTGCTTCCCAAACATTCAATGTTGGATTCGGTGCCACTGTATGGAACCCTGGACAAACATCTTCCACAATAGCTCCGGGCTGGCCAGAGCCTTGCTAATGGAATTGGTAGATGAAACTAAAATATCCCATCATATATGTATATGTGTGTGTGTATGTGTGTGTGTGTGTGTGTGTGTGTGTGTGTGCGTGTGTGTGTGTGTGTGTGTCTTTGGTTTTGTGTTATGCCTGTCCCCGTTCCACCGTCTCGCAACCGGTGTTGGTTTGCCTACGTCCCCGTAACATATAGGTTCTGCAAAAGAGACCGGTAAAGTACGTGCCTGGTTTCAAAATTTAAGACTATGATCGATTTTTGGACTGAAATCCTCAAAGCAGTACCCTAACATGGCTGCAGTCGAATATCGGAAAGAAATTAAATAAACAAATAAAACATAGCAATCCATTTCTAACATTAAATACCAGTTATACTAATGCTAAAAGTAATAAAATTTTATTTTAGAAGTGATTATTTTCGATTTTTCAGAAAAAAATTCCC
Organism: Octopus bimaculoides; assembly: GCF_046866305.1. NCBI lineage: Eukaryota > Metazoa > Mollusca > Cephalopoda > Octopoda > Octopodidae > Octopus > Octopus bimaculoides. Next base: position 37,020,585 of record NC_142935.1, read on the forward strand.
TGCCCGTTGAAGAAATTTGCCTGCTAACCTAATATGACAACTAAAACCTATAGCGACCAAACTCCATATTTGAAGAGATGTGCAATTGTGTTCCATGACCTGTGTTGTATGTCTGTGTGTGTGTGTGTCTGTGCATAGATGTGTATGTGTGTGTGCGCACATGTGTGTGCCTGTGTGTGTGCCTATGGGCGTGTGTGTGTTTGTGAGGTGCATATATGTGATATGTATGTGTGTGTATATATATGTTTGAATGTGTATATGATGTACTGAATGAGATATATCACATGAAGACTATAAAATCACGTAACTTCACTGCTTATCGTTCGTCCACTGTTAATTACCTCCCGTTATCAGTGCTAATCCGAGCAGGTACAATGGATCTGAATTGTAACCGCAATGAATGTAATTAGATAGAAGAGCTACCTATACCGTACAACTCCACGAGGTGCTGGATAAGCGGCCTCCGTTGTTCTCTATGAAAGGGGAGAATTTTTCCGACATCTGTTTCCTCAAGCTACTACGCTTCAGCAAAGATGAAATAACTGCTTCGTTATTAGCGGCGGTGGTAGTATTTGTTCAATTTTGTGATCTGCATATCATACGTAAAACGTATACATTGTTGAAAGTTTTCCAACCTGCGGTTTTCGTATCGAGAAAGCATATCGTTCAGAAAAAAAGACAACAAAAAAAACATAGAAAAATATTTGCAGCATGGAGAAAACGTTAGGCAGCGTCGGTGAAATTGCTAAAAGATTCGGATGTTGCTTCTTGGAGTTGCACTAGTAGCAAGTAACCAGAGGCACCGCAATCTAGGCGAAAATCGAATGCTAGTTTTTATAGATTAACAATGATCGAAATGTCAAAAATGTCGTATTTGGCCGGAAAGGCGCATAACATCTCATTAGCAACAAATCATTATTATTGCCTTAAGTATGATATACAGCTTGCTAAGTTGAACTAATACTGCTTCCATTGCTGACAATAACTTTTTGTTCAGCCTGCCAGCTTAATGCGGCATCAGGTACTCTTATTCACTGTTTCCCTCAGCTAGCGGTCGATTTTTGCTTAGCATGGAGTGCCACTCGATACATGACTCTGATGAAGCTCAAAACCAGATATTCGGTTTTAGTAATGTCACTATTACTGCTAAATGCTTTCCTCTATTTCTGACACGTTTCTGTCTTAACATTAAACGTCTATAAGTGATGCTTTCGCGATACGCATACTACACTTCAGAAGGCTTTCAACAGTATATATGCATTACGTATGATTTGCCGATTACTAATTATAATTGGTATAAGCAGGTTTATCAGATGGTGTTGCCTCCATGAAGAGATGGTCTCTATTGACCCTTTTAGACTATAGTTCCTATGACACAGTTTACCCACATCAGAAATCTACGTTTCCTGGTCAACTTCTCCAAAAGTAGACACTCAGTTTTAGAAATGCCAATGCTACTGCCGAACGTTGTTCATCTACATCTGATACACATCTGTTCTATAGTTAAGAGATGAGGAATATGTACATTATTTACATTGTTTACATTTGACGGATAACCACTACGGGCATATGGCGTAGTGCTTAAGAGCGCGAGCTATTAACCCCAAAATTCCGAGTTCGATTCCAGGCAGTGACCTGAATAATAATAATAATAATAATAATAATAATAATAATAATAATAATAATAATAATAATAATAATAATAATAATGATAATAATAATAATGATAATAATAACATCGGAAAATACCTTAGGAATGAGAAAACGGTTTCCAAATTTCCTGAAGACACCTGATGAAGGCAGGAGGGTATATCAGCCGAAACGTTGTGTTAACAACAAACAAGATGAGGACAAATACCCGTCAAATGTAAATAATGTAAATAATGTGATACACATGTGTCTTATGTAAAACTAAACGTCTATTAGAGATGCTTTCACAAGATGAATACTACACTTCAGAAGGCTTTTAGCAGTATATATGCTTTAGATAAAATATGCACATTGCTAATTATAATTGCTTTTAGCAGGGTTACAAGATGGTGATGGCTACATGAAGAGATGGCCTATGTTGACTCCTTCCACCTATAATACCTATGATACAGTCCCCCTACATCAGGAATCTACGTTTGCTGGTCAACATCTCCCTTTACAATACAATTATGTGTCTACAATATATGTATCACATCCAGTGCATCAGATACGCCGAATGTTTCATAGGCAGCATTATTCGGCCATTAGATATGCGAATTCAAGGCGCATCGCGCATACACAATGATTTTCTTTCTGTTACGTAATGCTTCAAGCAAACTACAACACTCTCCTAATCACTATCTTTGTGTTTTACTCAATTCATATGTATTATTCAATTATCGGATGTCTATTGATTATTGTATTCTTGTTCTTGCTAGAAGCATATCTCTATTCGGTGACGACAACAGGTATGTATGTATGTATGTATGTATGTATGTATGTATGTATATTTGTATGTATATGCGTATGTATGTATGTATGTATGTATGTGCATGTTTGTTTGTACGTATGTATATGCATGTTTATATGTATGTATATACACACACAAACACACACACATATATTGTGTATGTCTATTCTAAACTATATACAATGCACACAAATATTTCTTATATATATATATATATATATATATATATATATATATATATATGTGTGTGTGTGTGTGTGTGTGTGTGTGTGTGTATGTGTGTATGTATATACACACATGCATTTTTATATGTACATATGTACAAATGTCTTGGGTATATGTAAGTGCATGCGCACATGTGTACATGTACATAACACACTTGTCGCAATCTTCAAGAGAGCTTAATAATATCTGCGATAAACATTTTGGTTCCAATTATAGACATTTAATACCAGTTGAATCTATTATGCGTTATCATTAAAATAACACATTCTCTACAGTACGGTGTGTTATCTATTTTCTGTAAGTTTCAATCTTTTAAGGTTTATGTAAAGCAAAATTATTAATTTGTCCACAAAATGCCAGAAATTAACAGTAACTCTCTTATTCGTTGAGGTCTTGATTTCTCATCAAATCGATGGCATATTTGAGTCTTTGACCGAATTTTATTTTTGGCATAGGTGGTGTACAACTTTGATACTCTTCGTATGAATATAAACATTTTTGTTTACTATTGCTAAGATATGAACAACAGTCATATGCTTGCGTTTATACAAATGCATAAACCTATTCAAGCATGTGTGTGTATGTGTGTGTGGGTGTCTGTGACTGTGTGTGTCTGTCTGTGGTTGTGTGGGTTTTCGTGCGCGTCTTCGCGTTAGCACTCTTATTTTCTCTTATAAAAGTAGTTTTAATGCAGTCGGTATGAGAAACAATAGATAGGGTTGTGTGTGTGTGTGTGTGTGTGTGTGTGTGTGTGTGTGTTTGCACTCTTATTTGCTGTTACCAGAGTAATTTTGATCCACAGTCAGTATGAGAAGCAACAGATGTATATGTTACGTTCATCACAAGCCTGTCACATTTGTTGTAACCCAACTGTGTCCAGCTGTGCGTGTTTGTGGTATATAAATTATCGTTCATTAGAAATAACACTTGAAGGTGACTCACTGCATGTATATCCGTGGGTGCAGTTGTGTTGTCATGTATCCGTCAGTTAAGCACGTCATAGGTGGGTTTCGGGCTATGGAAGCGAATTTGAAGAGAGTTTATCTTTTAAAAGACATTGCAAGACAGCTAGATTTATCCACGCACGACTAATGAAAACAGAAGCGTGTTCAATGCCGACATTCACCAGTCATACAGTAACGCAGCAAACACTACGAAACGGAAATCCGACGCATCGCTAGCAATGACAAGAACTTAAGAGAAATATATTCTCCTGTTATGATCGTAGGGAAGATTCGAATTCAGAACTGAAAACCAACGAAAAGTTAGACTATTATATAGCAATCTTCATTAGAGATCAGTTTCTAATTATTTAGATCAGCGGTTCTGAAAATGTTCGTTCTTGGTTGCTTATTCTTCATATATGGCAGTATATCATCAAATGTTTGAATACCCTAAAATGGATAACTGTGGATCCCATTTTATGGGTATCATTAGAGGAATACATAATATAAATAAACGTATGATTTAAGAGTTATATTTGGTAGTCAAAAATTCCAGATATATTTGAGTACTTTTTTCTAACACTTAGAATGCACCATTGTAAAGCACTGTTCATTTAAAATTTCAGCGTTTTCATAAAACTTGTGTATCTTCACTTTTTTATATACGCCCTAAAGCTATCTGCACCTCAGTTTTGAACCTCTGTACTATCTAAATGAACTGCAATATCTTATTAGATGATTGTTTATCAAGCAACGAAACACGTATCGCATACTTGGCGAGTCGAACCGTTAAATTCACGATCCAGTCGATGTTAAAATAACATTACCAACTCGGCCACACACAGCTTTAATTATATAAATATTCCTTCGCAAGTAATCCTTCTTAAATATGAATCTACCATTATCTGAACATTGTATAATATTATTCAGCCTTTTTGTCAATATTTCTGTATTCAAAGAACACTTCTGTGTTTTGAATTTCAATTGGCAGATTACATTAGATTTACGAAAATATCACATGCGACTTTGACAAACAAGAATTAATGAGTTTACGCAGATTATAACAATGTGAACATTATTTTATTTGCAAATTTCTATAAATGATGATTTTCTTTTTTAAAGATATGTTCACAAGATTTGTTCGATGTAAACAGTAATTCCAATGAAGGAGAAAGTGATAACAAAATCGGAGAAATTATTACAAGGGAACGAAATATTGTTACCTGACAAAAGAAAAAAAAGGATTAAAATAACATCAGAAACATGAATAGCAGCAGCAACGACAGGAACAAGAATAACAAAAGCAGCAGCAGCAGCAACAATGACTACAACAACAACAAGTACAGCAATAGCAATTGTTTCAAATATCATTCGTATTTAACAATAAAACCTCATTTAGAAGAAAACAGCTACAATAACTAGTGAAATAAACGAAAACTCCTTCTGCTGTTCTGAATAGAGAGAATAGCGGGTAACAATGTTCAGCTCGAAATACTCATTGATTTGGATGAGTTCTGTCACCATATAAGTGGAGTTTGGCAACGGTGATGACGACGACGGCAATTATTATTGTTATTATTATTATTATTATTATTATTATTATTATTATTATTATATTCGTTACAGATGAAGACGCTAATGATGACGTGGTATTTGTTGTCTTGGAAGACAGTAACTCTCATCGCCTATTAAAAATGGAAAATGGTTCGGGAGTAAAAGTGGAATTTCTATTACAAGTGATACCAGAACAACAGGTTCTCGTTGAAATTCCAGACAGGTCGGATATCAACGTCGCGACAGAGAACAGAAGACACGGTTGTCACCAACTGGACATATGTGGGCGATTCTAACCACTTGAAATCCTTCTGCTCAAAACTGAAGGCGTAATTATGGAGGGCTTCACTACTTGCAGTAAGAAAATTACAACTACAGCACAAGCAGAAGACCGCCGCTCTCACGAGAACAACAACAACCACAAAAATACAACTGAAACACAAACTCAGAAACATCCGAACATATATGGTCTCTTTCTTGCACGTCCTTTGATCTCTCTCTCTCTTGGAGAATTCATCACGCGACGAAATGAGGAAATAGGGGAAAATAGGAAAAGACGCTTCACCCCCAAATCTAGCAGCTTATAAAAATGCGCAGTTATCCTGTGAGTCATAATCCACAGCCAAACTCACAACCATATCTACAATGCCATTAACAGCAGCGAAAAAGTACATACACACGCACATCAGTGGAACGCACAAAATACAAAATGTGCGAAGAAGTAACAAGAAAACTGCAGGAAAGCTGCGTGATAGGGTGTCAGCCGTGACATGCAGTCCAACATACAACTTGTTTGACATTACGTTTTTATTCTTCTCTTCCTTTTTATTTTGAAATGCGCATTCTATTTGTATTCTTCCGTTTTACGAATTCAGTGTGCGCATGCGTGTTCATTCTTTTTTTCCGATTCCTACTCAAAACTGTTTACAGACTACAACCATCTGGCAAACTGCGTTCGTGAGGAGCGCTTCGCGCTCCCATAATTGTGAAATGAACAAAAACAAATATAGGAAAAGAAAAGCATCACAGAATTCCTAGATATCTGTCTGTATTCCTCATTATTCCACAGTGATCAAATGATGTGTTTTGGTAATTTTATCCCATCAAAGGTTACCTTCAAGACACTCTTCATAATTAGCACTGTGCACTTATTTACTCCAAACTGCATTCCAATACACTTACTGAATACTCTCACTGTTGGGATCAAAGGATCTAAATCCATCTCAATTTTTTTGTATACAACTTGAGGTCATCCATATAAAGTATGTGAGCTATTCTCATCTTGGATTTAGTAAACTTATAACCAGGCCTGGATTTTTTTAGTTTACTTGGTTGGCGCAATGACGAAGAGTAATGGAGAAACTGAGTCTTCTCGGAAAATACCCCTGCAAATTTTTACATTAACTAGCGATTCATTTGCATATGTCAGTTCTACTTCCCAGTGTAATTGCTTTCTCCAAAAAGTTATTTAGCTTCTCCTTGTCTCCGAGTGTTCCCAGTCACTCCAAGGAGTAACTGTGTGGACATTGTCATAAGCCTTCCTGTAATGTAACCATTCAGCACCTAAATTCTTATTCCTTCTTCATGCCTCTTTTAACCTCTCTCTAAGGCGGCGAGCTGGCAGAAACGTTAGCACACCGGGCGAAATGCTTAGCGGTATTTCGTCTGCCGTTACGTTCGGGGTTCAAATTCCGCCGAGGTCGACTTTGCTTTTCATTCTTTCGGGGTCGATAAATTAAGTATCAGTTGCGCACTGGGGTCTATGTAATCCACTTAATCCCTTTGTCTGTCCTTGTTTGTCCTCTCTGTGTTTAGCCCCTTGTGGGCAATAAAGAAATAAGAAACGTTAGTACGCCGGGTGAAATGCTTAGCGGTATTTCGTCTGTCTTTACATTCTGAGTTCAAATTCCACCGAGGTCAACTTTGCTTTCATACTTTCCGGATCGATAAGATCCAGTTGCATATTGGGGTCACTCGAATCTACTGGCCGCCCCGCTCAAAATTTCGGGCCTTGTGCCTTGAGTAGAAAAGAATATTCTTCTCTCTATATTATAAGATATCAGCATTGCGCCTTGATTTCTGGCTACAACCTTTTTTCCCCTCTGGTAATAAATTCTCCTTTTCCAGAAAATTATATACTTTACCTACAATGAGGTCAGTTGATAGTTTTCACAGTAAGGGTAAACAAATAACAGGCCTGTAATTGCTGACATCCTCTCTCTGTTCTTTGTTCTTCAGTATCAGCACTGTCCTTTCTTTTGTCATCCATGTTCGTATTCTATTTCTATGCAGTCAGTAAAAAAAATGGTCGTATATCACTGTGTATAGTTGGGAGTGTCTTGAAGCAGAAAATAGTGGACACTATCTCGTGGAGGTTTACTAGTTTGGTATTTTCTTAATCTACTCATACTTTTTTTCTTATCCATAATTGTTATATTTTCTCGTGTCGCTCCACTTTCCATTTCTCATCGAAATTCTCGCGATCAACTTGTTTTTGTATCATGTTGGAATTCTTCGCTACAGATTTCTACCCCAAATCTCGTTGCTGCTTCAGCATCTAGCCTATCATTTCCACGATGCTCTTTATTATTCAGTGATCTTACAGAGTTGATCTTACAGAGTTGATCTTACAGAGTCTGTTCTGGTAGCATCTGTATTTTTTTTTACCCGATACTGCTTTGATTCTTTGCTTGCGTTCCTCTTTAACTACTTGCAGTCCTTCGAATTTTGAAATTCATTTGCAGTTCGCTCCTGTGTCTTTCCTTCAAACTCTTCTTTTCTATGATTGCCTGTATCCTTCCAAGCTATCTCTTCAGCTTCACTTTTGACCTCTAGAGTTTTCACAGTGACAGAGGTTACTCAGTATATAATGTCTTTAAGACGCGCTATGTTTTCGACGTAGATTTTCGTTAACAGTTGGTCTATCTTTTTCACTACTTTATATAGCCTTCCTCTTTCGATTCCTCTCCGAGTTGGTCCCCTCTTTCTTTGACTATATCGTGCCTCACTCAGATGTGTTAGTAAATTTCTTTCTTCCGCTGGAACAATATTTCTACTCACAAACTAGAATTCACCATCAACCAAGCAGCCGTTTCTTTTGCGGGTAGTTACTAGTCGCACTGCTTATCCTAGCTCTTGTTCTATTTTTTTTTTGTTTTTTGCTCTTCGTGTTTAGCGTAGTTATGTTCACACACTTTCACTATCGTACCCTCCAGTTCCAACAGGGATAGACGCTGTCTCTTCACGATTAACTTTGTTTGGTCTAGAGGTCTTTGCTCCAAGATGTGCAACATGTACTTGTCCAAATTTTATGCATTCTTTTCCGGTGTCCTATTTGGTAGACTCGCTTCTATAACAGCATCCCATTTCACTTCTATTGTCGTTTTGTGTCTATGTTCTCCAATCCTTTGCAAACAGTATCGGGAAAACGATTAGGTCCACCCTGATAAGCAATGGAATACCTCATTCGGGGTTCGAGTCTTATGAACACAGTTTTCATGATTTTTATTTGACATTACACTACTAAAGATGACAGTGTTGTGAAGTGTCGCAACTGCCAGTGATTTTATCAAGACACCATCTCTAGGGGTTGCCAGTCAAGGCTAAAGGAACACTCTTCTCTCTGTTTAGATTTGTTCCAATGAATACGTTCGCTGCCTTTTGTTGTTCTTGGGTTTTTCGCTATTGCTATTATTACTGCAGTCCTGAGCAGTACTCGTCCCATCGGCTATACTAATACAGAAAAGCTGTTTGAATGACCATTGACACCTCAGAGTTCATCCTCTATTTGACAAGTCATGTTTTCCACCCTGCAGGGAGACAAATAACAATAAGAACATCCTCTTCACAGATCTCACTTTGTGAGTTTGCCGGCTTAGTTACAGACGAATCAACATTTGTGATTCAAATGCACGACTTCAGTTATGGTGGTCGTGAAGGGGCGAACGTCACGTACTTCAGTAAATATTATACGAAGACAAATGTAATGAAAATTAAACAATTTAAAGGTTATAATAATAATAATAATAATAATAATAATAATAATAATAATAATAATTGTTATTAGCTGGCAGAATCGTTTGTACGCTGGTCAAGATGCTTAACGGTGTTTCGACCGTCGCTCCGATCTGAGTTCAAATTCCGCCGAGGTCGACTTTGCCTTTCATATTTTCGGGGTCGATAAATTAAGTACCTGTGAAACACTGGAGTCAGTATAATCGATTAGTCTCCTCTCACAAAATTGAGGCTTTGTACCTGCATTAGAAAGTATTATTATCATTATATGTATGTGGTGGCACTATTTGATGAACTGGTAAACACACTACGATGACAACTCAAATGACTGCTGGTGTTGAAAAAAATATCAATTCCCGACACGAAGCCCTAGAGAAGACTCTTTAACTTTAGGCCTAAAACATGCTTGTCAAAAGATATAAATCACTTTTATACATACTATGTAATAGGCATGTTACGCATCTGCAGAATATTTACATTGTAGTAGATAAGAGAGATGCAAGTCCTAAAGACCAATTACAACTTGAGTCATCCATCGTACAGGACTACAGAAAGAGGAAAAGAAACCTTATGGTAATGTGACCGAAAATTGTGTATTAGCCTAGTTCAGTTTTAATACTAGGGAGAATTCTCATAAATTAAACAGTCCCAATAGTTTCAATATGCAGTATCCGTGTCACATGAAAAAGGAAAACAACCATTGGCGCAGGCGTGGCTATATAGTAAGCAGCTTGCTTCTCAAGTTCATGGTTTCCAGTTCAGTCTAACTGCATAGCACTTTCGGCGCATGTCTTCTACTAAAGTCTAGGATCGAGAAAAGCCTTGTGAGTGGATCTAGTAGACAGAAACTGAAAGAAACCTGTCGTGTACACACACACACACACACACACACACACACACACACACACACACACACACACACACACACACACACACACACACACGCACACACACACACACACACATACACACACACACATACACACACACACACACAAACACACACACACATACACATACACACACACATATATATGTGTGTGTGTGCTTGTGTCTGAGTTTGTCCCCATTACCGCTTGACAACCGTTGTTGGTTTGCTGATGTCCCCGTAACTTAGCGGTTCGGCAAAAGAACTCTGATAGAATAAGTACTAGGCTTGAAAAAAGCATAAGTCCTGTGGTCGATTTGTTCGAGTAAAACCCTTCAAGGCGGTGCTCCTGCATGGCCACAGTCAAATGAAATACAAGTAAAATATAAAAGAATAAAAAATATTACTACAAAGCAAAAAGAAGATAAATAAGATCAGCACTTTGCCCATGAGAGGAGGGATCATTTTTGTAGAATACATATGTGCTCTACTTCTTTGCCTTGCTCTGCTTCCATAAAAAAAAGGGAAATGACATCATCAGCAGGTACAAACTATTAACCATGTTTTTGTCTTGGATTAAACTCTGTAGGGAAATCTATAAGA